>NW_024729433.1:0-13815 GCF_018991925.1 Homarus americanus | reverse complement strand
GTGAGATGTAGTGAAGATTGTGAAGTGAGATGTAGTGAAGATTGTGAAGTGAGATGTAGTGAAGATTGTGAAGTAAGATGTAGTGAAGATTGTGAGGAGAGATGTAGTGAAGATTGTGAAGTGAGATGTAGTGAAGATTGTGAAGTGAGATGTAGTGAAGATTGTGAAGTGAGATGTAGTGAAGATTGTGAAGTGAGATGTAGTGAAGGTTGTGAAGTGAGATGCAGTGAAGATTGTGAAGTGAGATGTAGTGAAGATTGTGAAGTGAGATGTGGTGAAGATTATGAAGTGAGATGTAGTGAAGATTGTGAAGTGAGATGTAGTGAAGATTGTGAAGTAAGATGTGGTAAAGATTGTGAAGTAAGATGTGGTAAAGATTGTGAAGTGAGATGTAGTGAAGATTGTGAAGTAAGATGTAGTGAAGATTGTGAAGTGAGATGTAGTGAAGATTGTGAAGTGAGATGTAGTGAAGATTGTAAAGTGAGATGTAGTGAAGATTGTGAAGTGAGATGTAGTGAAGATTGTGAAGGGAGATGTAGTGAAGATTGTGAAGTGAGATGTAGTGAAGATTGTGAAGTGAGATGCAGTGAAGATTGTGAAGTGAGATGTAGTGAAGATTGTGAAGTGAGATGCAGTGAAGATTGTGAAGTGAGATGTAGTGAAGATTGTGAAGTGAGATGTAGTGAAGATTGTGAAGTGAGATGTGGTGAAGATTATGAAGTGAGATGTAGTGAAGATTGTGATGTGAGATGTAGTGAAGATTGTGAAGTAAGAAGTGGTAAAGATTGTGAAGTAAGATGTGGTAATGATTGTGAAGTGAGATGTAGTGAAGATTGTGAAGTGAGATGTATTGAAGATTGTGAAGTGAGATGTAGTGAAGATTGTGAAGTGAGATGTAGTGAAGATTGTGAAGTGGATTGTAGTGAAGATTGTGGAGTGAGATGTAGTGAAGATTGTGAGGTGAGATGTAGTGAAGATTGTGAAGTGAGATGCAGTGAAGATTGTTAGGTGAGATGTAGTGAAGATTGTGAAGTGAGATGTAGTGAAGATTGTGAAGTGAGATGTAGTGAAGATTGTGAAGTGAGATGTAGTGAAGATGTGAAGTGAGATGTAGTGAAGATTGTGAAGTGAGATGTAGTGAAGATTGTGAAGTGAGATGTAGTGAAGATTGTGAAGTGAGATGTAGTGAAGATTGTGAAGTGAGATGTAGTAAAGATTGTGAAGTGAGATGTAGTGAAGATAGTAAAGTGAGATGTAGTGAAGATTGTGAAGTGAGATGTAGTGAAGATTGTGAAGTAAGAAGTGGTAAGGATTGTGAAGTGAGATGTGGTAAAGATTGTGAAGTGAGATGTAGTGAAGATTGTGAAGTGAGATGTAGTGAAGATTGTGAAGTGAGATGTAGTGAAGATTGTGAAGTGGGATGTAGTGAAGATTGTGAAGTGAGATGTGGTAAAGATTGTGAAGTGAGATGTAGTGAAGATTGTGAAGTGAGATGTAGTGAAGATTGTGAAGTGAGATGTAGTGAAGATTGTGAAGTGAGATGTAGTGAAGATTGTGAAGTGAGATGTGCAAGATTGTGAAGTGAGATGTAGTGAAGATTGTGAAGTGAGATGTGCAAGACAGGAAGTGAGATGCAGTGAAGATTGTATGAGATGTAGGAAGATTGTGATGAGACAGTGAAGATCAGAAGTGAGATGTAGTGAAGATTGTGAAGGAGATGTAGTGAAGATTGTGAAGTGAGACAGTGAAGATTGTGAAGGAGATGGTGAAGTGATTGTGAAGGAGATGTAGTGAAGATTGTGAAGTGAGATGTAGTGAAGATTGTGAAGTGAGATGTAGTGGAGATTGTGAAGTGAGATGTAGTGAAATTGTGAAGTGAGATGTGGTGAAGATTATGAAGTGAGATGTAGTGAAGATTGTGAAGTGAGATGTAGTGAAGATTGTGAAGTGAGATGTAGTGAAGATTGTGAAGTGAGATGTAGTGAAGATTGTGAAGTGAGATGTAGTGGAGATTGTGAAGTGAGATGTAGTGAAGATTTTGAAGTAAGATTATAAAGTAAACTGTAGTAATTGAGGTTAAACGAACGCGGGTTATTCTGTAGTGTATCCGTGTCTTGTTAACGTGGAACCAACATGGCGGTGGTTCTCAATATAGATACATTATTTTGGCGGGAATTTCTGTCAAAACGAAATATGAATCAACCATATTTAGCCTAAATTAACCTAGCTGCTTTATTATATATTCTAAGATGTTTAAGTTGGATAGATCAGATCAGGTTAGGTTATGTCAGGTTCGGTTAGGTTAGGTTAGTTTTGTTAATTTTGCCACTTAGAGGCTAGTTTATTGTGCCCCCCATACTCATCCTGTGAGCGGTAGCGCAAAGAGATTACAAAGTGGTATTAGATGAGGTAGGTGGTTAAATTAAGTTTCAATAGGTTAGGTTAGATTACGTCAGGTTGGGTTAAGTTAGGTTAGGTAGGTAATAAGTAGATAGGTTACGGTCGGTAGGTGGGAAAGTTAGGTTTGATTAGGTTAGCTCATGTCAGACGGGGAGGTTAGGTTCGATTATGTCAGGTTAGGTTCGATTATGTCAGGTTAGGTTAGATTACGTCAGGTTAGGTTAGATTATGTCAGGTTAGGTTAGATTATGTCAGGTTAGGTTAGATTATGTCAGTTTAGGTTAGATTATGTCAGGTTAGGTTAGATTATGTAAGGTTAGGTTAGATTATGTCAGGTTAGGTTAGATTACGTCAGGTTAGGTTAGATTATGTCAGGTTAGGTTAGATTATGTCAGGTTAGGTAAGATTATGTCAGGTTAGGTTAGATTATGTCAGGTTAGGTTAGATTATGTCAGGTTAGGTTAGATTATGTCAGGTTAGGTTAGATTATGTCAGGTTAGGTAAGTAGGTGGATGTGGGTAAGCAAGGTTAGGTTAGGTCGGCAGGTTTTAGTGTAGGAGCTTAAGTAATCCCGTAAAAATTTCATGTTAATTTTTGACACCATACATCGTAATAATCCTTATAAACTATGTTAAGGAACTGTGGTGTAATTTTTTCTGAACGGTTTATTATAAGTTTTATGCCATTAACGAAGTTTTATCAAAGAGCGGCGTAATGAACCACAGACGTATTACCATTAAGTCCTAAGTAACTTAAAACATGACGAATAACCTATGAACATGTAGTATTATATGATTACAATTTAACATAATATATTATGAATGCTGTTATAATATCTTAAGTGTGTTACAAACATGGCTGCTCATATATGCCATCCTGTCTCTGGCAAAGAAGAGATTGCAGTAAGTAAAATTAATTGCTAAAGACAAATACTGGAAATTAAACATATACTTATTACCATTATCTGAAAAGCTTAGAACCACCGTTTTATATTTATTAAAAGTTTGTAGTGTTATACATCATGTGTATACAAGTCACAAGTTATTATTTACGACATTGCTTCAGTCCTCGTCATCAGAGTCTTCTGTGTACAACAGATTCCTTCACCTTGTTTAGGCATTTCTCATCATCTGCTTGACAGTTACACATCTCGGTGCATGTCATGCTATTCTTTCTGATTCTTTCTGTATGAACATGACAATGATCCACATTTCCTGACGCCACATCCACATTTAACAAGTTCTGTGATTGCTTCTGGAGCTGGTGGTTGGTCTGATATTACTAGTATGAAACAGTCATTGTCAATCTTCCAGCCATGCTCTAATTGTGAAAGCATTTCACTGTCTGCATCACAAGACCACAGAAGAGCTTGATACCTTCCTCTCAATATATGATACTTTAGAGTTGCTGCAGTCGCTGGTAGTTCTCCAGCTTCTGCCTGCGTTATCTTGAAGAGATGCCATCTAAGTTTTGACAGTTTAGTGAAAGTCATTCATGGACAGTAGAGCTTAAATACAAATTCCTCTAGACCAATATACATGTCTGCTGGAGGGCATTTGGTCTACTCAGCATCTTGAATGCATCTAGGACTTTTGTGTTAGATTTCATCAAAGTGCTCCAACGTGCTTTCTTTCCTTTGCCAACAAATTTTCCAATGCAGTCAGATCCTGTGAAGGCATGGAAACCTGTAAGGCTCTCTGCCCAATGTGTCGTTGCTCACCAGTTCCTGTTATCATACTTGTATTTTCTCCAAGTTGAGGCTGCTTTAATATGCCAAACACATCAGTGTCTGGTGACTTGATATGTACAGTGCTGCCCTTCTGTGATGCATATACTGTATGTCCTGCTTAAGTTCTATAACTTGTGATAGCAATTTGATGGTTGAAGTCTTATTTGCTGCTTCCCACGACAGTAGATTAACCTTGGACAGCTTTTCCCAGGTGCTCAATGGACCAACAATACGTTCCTTGACAAAATTTTCATAATTTTGTCTTCCAACTTCATATGCACATAGATTGTCATATTTGGCATTTTCTGGCATTACAGCTCCAGTTACCAAGTTTATAAGAGCATCACTTTCCTGGGATTACACTCACCAATAACATTGTGTAGCTTCTGTACATCAGCATATTGACAGCTGACAATAGCTGTAGAGAGCTCATGGTGTTCTGTTCTTTTGTAATCTTTATGAGTTTGATATTTTATGTAATGAACTTAATTTGAAAACCCAAATGGTAGTATATGATCTTTTATCACCTTAGACACTCTGTGCGTCATGCCTCTCAAGTGATTTTTTTCCTCTCTTACTTCTCTGGACAAATACGACCTTTATCCCATCAGAAAAAATATCACCATATATTTTCTTAATCTACAGGTGCCAAGGTTTAAAATGACGGATGGTGTTAAAAATTAACCTGAAATTTTTACGTGACCACATATTGTCTTGTTGGGTTTCTGAGAGAACTTCACGGCTAAATAGCGCCTCTGTATTGATAGCCGGTACATGTCGTAATATCCACCGCTCATAGTTAAATCTTTATGTCCGTTTATTTTGTCCTAATTTAAGTATCAAAGAGTGTTTTCATTTTTAAGTATCTTAAGTATCTTTTTTCCCCACTCCTAAGTATCTAAGTATGATTTATTTTCATTTATAAGTAACTAACCATATTTTTGTTTTCATTATAAAATGTGATTGATATAGACAACAGAAGTAAATATCAGCTGGAGGTCGTAAACGAAGCTGATGTGAAGTATTTTGACTCACTGTTCCCACGAACTAATTGCTTCACTAGTTTATACCGAAGAAATAAAACCGTCAACGAACCATCCGATTCAAATGTGTCTTAGGCGATACAGGGTGTTTATGCGTCACTCTGATACCAAGAATGACTTTGTGTACTGTGGTGAAGCTGAGGGTAGGATAGGGTTGGGTTGGGTTGGGATGGGTTAGGATTACGCATGTGTGGGTATATTCTGTCGCATTTTATAGGTATCTTGCGTTTTTCTCTTTATTCCTTCTTTATCATGAGTATCTGTGCCTATTAATACACCACCTCGCAGGATAGTGGAAGAGGAATGGATAGTAACGAGATAATATTCTTCTAACATATACCTTAGCTTGATTACAGGTAACACCAGGTAGAAGTTACATGACTCTTAAGAGTTTTCCTCGACTTGGCTGATTCAACTGTAAGACTTGTTGTATTTATCCTTATTAAAATCCTCCACCTGTAAGACCCTCCACTTGTAAGACCCTCCACCTGTAAGACCCTCCACTTGTAAGACCCTCCACCTGTAAGACCCTCCACTTGTAAGACCCTCCACTTGTAAGACCCTCCACCTGTAAGACCCTCCACTTGTAAGACTCTCCACTTGTAAAACCCTTTAGGGATTTGAAATACCTTCTCGTCTTGGCTCCACTAGTACTGTAAACACCCTCTCTAGCCTTAGTTTACAGTAATGTTGAAGTATATAGTGAAGACTCACAGCTCATGGGTTAGAAAAACAAAAGATGCTTGTTTTATTTATTTATTTATTTATAGTTTATTTTAGAATCCCCGAAAGTTAGAACAAAATGGCTGACGGGACTCACAAGCGGGCGGTGTTTACAGTATGGACCAAGAATAAAAAATAAATGAAAAATAAAATAAATAAATCGTAAATTGGTGCATTGTTTCTCCAAGGGTAATTATAGAAGTACAAATGTTCTCCAGCAGTGGGTAACGCTCATAGTCACGTATAGAGCTTCCGACGCAGGTAGATTGATATAGATGCATTACCTGGAGTTAGTGGGTTATAGGGGCCTCTTACACGATAATATTAAAGGTGTTTTTTCCTTCTGTTTGTGGCACTTGAGGTGTTTAGGTTAGGTTTAATTAAAATGGTTTAGTTATAATAGTTATATTACGATAAGTTAAGTTGAATTTAGAACTTTTGATTTGCATATATCGTGTTTTAGAAGGATTTGTTAGCTAATAAGTATAATTTGGATAAGTTTAGTTTAATTTAGATCATTTGATTTTACAAGGTCGTATTATAATGACTGGGAACCATATAGAAACCTGTTAGAGAAGTAAATATTTCTACGGCAGTGAATGAGTAAGTCAATAAGTGGTGTATAGAGCTGCTGACGCAACTTAAAGGTATATACTGTACATTATATGTTATCAGAGCTTTCCTGTTGTACGTAACCGCCTCCGTCAAAGTGTCTTAGTGGCTCATGTGAAGATTAGCCTCTAGTTTATTTAACCTCAAGATTAACTACACTGGCACTGCCTGACCTGACCTGACCTGACCTGACCTACCCTACCCTAACCTAACCTAACCTAACTTAATCTAACCTAACTTAACTTCCAAGGTAGCGTTAGGTTAATCATTAGTTGAAATAAGCTGGGCGGGTTAATCTTCAGGTAATCTATCTTAATTAAAAATTTTGGTCAGGTGAGGCCTTCTTTACCTTACTCGAGAGCAGGAGGAGGAGGACTTGCTAACGTCTACAGATCATCGTCAACCAAGGCAGATATTGAATACCTTTTGTTTACCTTCGTGGCTTAAGAACACATCTTAACACCATAAGACTATTCGCCTCAATGCAATAATACAGTAATTGATTATTGTATTCTAATAAAATTTACGGTGTATCTTTTGAACCAGATTTATTGTTTGACTTTTGTGAATGAGAAACTGGTTGAGGTGTATTGTGGTAAACATCCTTAAGAGCAGCTCTGTGTGTTCTTACGACCTCAAAGTAACACAAAAGGTAGCCAATATCTACCCTTGGTCAGTCACTTTATGTAGATGTCAATTGTGTCATTTTTCTAGACTTAGTGCCCCCTGGAGGAGAAAGTAAATACAATGTTGATTTATTTTGGTCACAACACACGCTAGTAGATTATTTTTCCTATTTAACTAAATAATTAACACTATGTAGCTAACTAATTATATGACTCAAAGATGGTAACCAATATGGCGTCGATATTGTTCACATACTCTATGATTAATAGATGTATTGTCTGTTTAATTTTAGGGAAGAATTTAATTTATAAACTTTTGAGAATCTGGATACAGGAGTTTTGTCTTTGCGCGCGCGCGCGCGCGTGTGTGTGTGTGTGTGTGTGTGTGTGTGGTGATGATGATGATGACGGATACTTTCCTCTGCAGTGAAAAAAATATCTTGACATTGCAAAGTTTAACTGTAAGCCGAAGGAACGTTTGTAATGTGACTTATTATGTGAAATTGTAACTTGAAATTCTTTGTGAAAAAATATTTCCCTATAAAGTTTGGCAGTAAATGAAGTATTACATCAAGGTGTAACTTGTAGTTCCTTGTGGAGTAAATTACCTAAGTGGACGATACAGCTACTCCAGGGTGTAAGACCTAGAGTAGAAAGTCTTAAGACCTTACCTGAGGTTGAAAGACTCTTATAGTGGAACGTCTTAGGTATTGAAACTTTAATTACAGTAAATAAAATATAATCTACCTAAACATTCCTTCACCTGGCGACAACTAATGATACAGGTGGTGTAATAGCTCTTTAAAATTCCTCCGTTTGATATAATAATGACCACACATGAACTTATAATGTGCAATATCTTGATAACACATTAGCTGCAACATTACACATAGTCCAGTGTATGTGTAGTGAGGGACATCTACCTAAATGAGTTACAGAATGTGGAGTTGAGGCAAAAAAATGTTGGGACATGTTTGAGATCATCAGTTGAGCCAAACGTTTATACTCAATATTGTTTTAATGGTATTTTAGAGCGACCGAAAAATGTAAACAAAATGGCCGGCTAGGCTCGGGGGATCCACGAGTCCTCTTATGAAGGATCGACAATAAATGAAAACAAATCAGATTAATTTAAACACATTTCCAAGAGTATTAGATCCTGTAAAGAGAGAAAATTAATACTTGATATTTGTAGAAGCTTTTTTTTTTCGTCCGTTTTCGTCTTGGTTAAAACAATTGTGGTGGTGTTACCTGTTCCAAACGGTAGACATCAAGGAAATGGATCAAGACCTTAATACTCAAAGGTACACATGATGATTTGTTCCCAAGTCCGAGGATATACTTCACAAAACAGATTAACTTTAGGACACAATGATGGCGAACAAAATAACATCAACATTGCGTACAGCACATATCTTGCTTTGACTCTTAACTCTTGTAATTTTTCGTAATGTTAGTGAATGAAATTGAGATTCTGGGCATATTTTCCTGTTTTTCTTTCTAATCAAGTGTAAAGGAAGATGTACTGTTTATTGATGGATTTGGTGATGTCTTAATAGTGTATTAGTGTGTTAATATTACACAGGTTTGGTATAGTGGTGACGGTAATGTAGTGTAGTAAGGTTTTAACACATGGAGGTGAATTTGTCTTTTATGTTGAGGATTTAAGAACATAAGAACAGCTGAGGATTTAAGAACATAAGAACATAAGAAAATAAGGAGTCTGCAATAGGCCGGTTGGCCTGTGCATGACAGCTCCTGTCGAGAGTTACTACCACTCTCTATCATCCATGAATCTATCTAGCCTCCTTTTGAAACTTTCCAGAGTTCCCGCACTTACTACAAAGTTGCTAAGCTTGTTCCACTCGTCCACCACCCTATTTGTGAACCAGTTTCTTCCTATCTCCCTCCTAAACCTAAACTTATCCAACTTGAATCCGTTGCTCCGAGTCCTATCCTGCTCGGATATTATAAGAACTTTATCTATATCCCCTTTATTGATTCTGTATAGATATGTACATACCAAGATATGTGAACACGCCTGACGCCAGGACTCTTGTTACCATTCATTGTACCATTTATTCACATGTCTGTATTACTACATATTATTATAGCATGTCTGATGTCTATGCTTATGTCTAATGCCTATGTTCATTTACTATGTCCCGATGTACTATGTCTGTACCGCGCTAGTCGAGTAATTAGAAGACCCCATTTATTGTCCTAGGAATGTCTAGCAACTCCCCTTGCCTAGCTAGCTAATTTCCCTCAGATCGGCTTCGGCCTGCCTACGACGAGGAGTTCCTTGTGCTGGCTCCTGTTCCTGTATCGGTTGGCTATCACGCCAAGTCTTGTACCACTTGTTGAATATATCTACTGCTCGTGCCCTGGAGTTTCAAGAACCTTGTCTAGGATTACATCCCACCACATGGCGCAGTTTGAGTAGCTCCAACACGACAGTTTACAAGCCTCAAGAGCCGGCCCCGTCTGTTTCCCGGCCTCGTGTTTCCCGCCCAGAAGATATACTCCACAGTGCCCCTGGATTTAAAGTGCTTTGTGACCTTGTGAAGTGCCCTAAGTGAAGTGCAGTGCCTTTCATGTCTCTTTGCTATGTTTCTGCGGCCCTACAGGTAGCAGACACGCCTCCAGCCCAGTTTCCAAGACAGCACTTCCGGCATACATCCTCCATCTACGCCGGCCCGCAAGCCACTGCCCGCGTCCCCTTCCCCACTGAGCCAGCTCGCCCGCGCGCGGAGGAATACACCGCCGCCAGCCGCCTCCTCTCACTTCACAAATATTACAGTCAGTACTCTTTTACTTGCCAGCCAGTTCCTGCACTTAAGCAAATCCATTGGCGAAAATATAGCACTTCACCTTATTCTCCTTGTCTTTCCCATCTCAACAATACCAAACACGAGATGTCTGACCACGACGATTTGCTGGGAAATTTATATGAGGATTATGAGGAAGACGACGCCTCACAGACCCTCCCACCCCCCCTCACGCCTCACACGCCGGGCGCGCCAAATTCAAAGGATGGGAGCCAGGATATACGTCAGTTAATCCACTTCCTACAAGTTTCCCAAGAGAAGGAAGCCCAAAGACGTCAATTAGAGGAGGAAAAACGACATCAAGAGGAATTGTCAAGACAGTCAGAGGAATCAGCTTACCGTCTTCAACTTCAACAACAACACCAAGCTGATAACCGCAAATTCCTGGACCTATTGGAATTGCTTACAACGAGGTCGACTTCACCAGCTGCCACAACCAATTCGCCAGCTTCAGCCTCTTCATCTATCCTTCAGACAACGCCTCCTCACACGTCACCTATCTCCCCTAGGTATGCCTCAGTGTCTTCTCAACCACCTGTTCCAGTCTCAACTCTCGTCGACCTCTCCGTGCCTCCTCCACCGCCTGCCGTCTCGAGTACACCCCTGCACAGCAAGTCGTCAGTTCCCAGCCCCCCACCTCTTCAATCTGATGCAACATATCAAGTATACCGTCAATGGCGACGTCGTTTCGAAGACTTTGCTGTTATGTCTGACCTCAATCGAATGCCCCCTCATAAACAACTCATCCAATTAAGATCGTGCATTTCCCTCGATGTTCAACGCCTCCTAGAGCACACGCTAGCCATCCCCCCTGACTCCCCCAGGTCAGTGACAGAGGTTTTAAACGCCTTGCAGAGTCATTTCCGTGGCCTCCGCAATGAAGCTTTGCGTCGTAGGGAGCTGCTATCCTGCAAACAAGCTTCTGGGGAATCATTCTCAGACTTCTATGCACGACTTAAGGACCTAGCAACCGAGGTGGACCTATGTACAGGCGATCCTGTAACCTGTGCTGAGATCCAGCTCAAGATGATCTTGCTGATTTGTGTACGTGACGAGGACCTGCTTCAGAAACTCCTCACCCTCGACGCCGCCTCTTCCCTCACCGACTTCGTCACCTGTTGCAGGTCGTATGAGGCCACAAGAGAGGCTGCCTCAGCTATACACTCATCGCCATCTCAAGTCCACGCCGTCTCCACCTACAAGAGGAATCAACGCCAGATGCAGACGACGTCCTCTCCACAGCCCCCGTCACAGTCACCAGTTTCTTCTCCCGAATCCTGCAGAAACTGTCAGCGCCAGCATGGTCCAGGAAAGTGCCCTGCGGCTGATAGTACATGTCGAAACTGCGGGTTTCAAGGCCATTGGCCCCGCACACCTCGATGTCCTGCCAACAAGGTCTCATGCAACGCTTGCAACAAGCAAGGACACTTCGCCAAGTGTTGCAGGTCCACCAAGAAGCCTCCATCTCCAGGTCAAAACGTCTCTTCACAGCCCGACAGAACGTCCACACCACCGTCTCCCAAGAACGACAAAGGATGCCGACGCGTGGATGATACCTCGAGTGACAGGTCCCCCAAGCCCGTCAATGTTCGTCTGTCCTACGGTACCAACTCTTCCAACCTCCTGATGATACCTGACACGGGCGCGGACATCACGGTGATTGGACCAACACACCTGGACGCCCTCAACATCCCCAGGAGTAGCCTGTCACCCACAGCCATGAATGACGTGCTCACAGCGGACGGGTCCCCGATGTCTCCACCTTTGGGTTGCTTCAAGGCAACACTACAGCTCGGTCCCAAGTCTTGCCTTGCCACAGTCCATGTCCATGAGGGCATCCAAACCCCTCTCTTGTCATGTGGCCATTGTCAGGACTTGGCCATCGTCTCATCCGAGTTCCCAAAGCCCATCCTCGCTGTGACACACCTCAACAGGTGTGCAGAGATACCTGTTTCAGCCATGACCACACCTGCTGCCGCCCGGGAGTTCTTTTTTCGTCAGTTCAGCGACGTCCTTGTCTCCAAGCCCGACCTCCAGAAGACGCCGCTCAAGAAGATGACAGGCCCCCCGATGAGAATCCACCTCAAGCCTGGCGCGACGCCTTTCGCCATCCACACACCCAGGCCTATCCCCTTTGCCATACGGGACAAGGTGAAGGCGGAGCTCGATTCTCTGGTGCAGCAGGGGATCATCAGACACGCCGGTGAGGAGCCCTCCGAGTGGTGCCACCCTATGGTCTTGGCACCCAAGCCTGTAGGTGTTCGCATCACAGTGGACCTCACCCATCTCAACTCGCAGGTCTCCCGTCCCGCCCATCCATCGCCCACGCCCATCCAAGCAGTCCGCAGCGTCACCCCGTCTGCAAAGTTCTTTACCACGGCGGATGCACTACATGGGTACTGGCAAGTCGACCTGGCGGAAGAAGATCGCCACCTCACTACATTCATCACGCCCCACGGCCGCTTCCAACACTGCCGCGGACCCATGGGCTTCGCAGCAACGGGGGATGCGTACTGCCTCCGTGGGGATATGGCTCTGCAGGGTGTCACCAACTGCGTGAAGGTCGTAGATGACATCCTGCTCTTCGACGCTGATCTCCCGGCCCACTTGAACCGAGTTCATCTGATGCTCACAAGATGTCGTGCCCATGGTATCACCCTGAACAAAGATAAATTTGTGGTCGCCGCCCCCCAAGTTAACTACTGCGGCTACAACATCTCGCCAGAGAGGATCTCAGCTGATGAGGAGAAGGTCAAGGCCATCAGGGACTTCCCTACTCCAGCGAACCTGACCGACCTTCGCTCATTTATGGGCCTGGTAAATCAGCTGGCCGACTTCTCCCCTAAAATCGCCACATCAGCCCAACCTCTACGCCCCCTCATGAGCCCCAAGCGCTCTTTCCTCTGGACTCCTGACCACGACCTAGCGTTCAGGAATGTTAAGAAGGCGTTGCTGTCACCACCAGTCCTGGCACCCTTCGACCCGTCCTTACCAGTGGTCCTCCAGACCGACGCCTCCCGTCTATACGGCCTCGGATATGCCCTCCTTCAAGACCACGGCCAGGGTAGACTGCGCCTAGTTCAGTGTGGCTCCAGGTTTTTGACGGACACGGAGACCAGATACGCCACCATTGAACTAGAGATGCTGGCAGTCGCCTGGGCTATGGCCAAGTGCCGCCTTTACCTGTTCGGCCTTGGGCATTTCACCCTCATGACGGACCATCGCCCGCTCATACCCATTCTTAATCACTACACGTTGGACGCCATCGAAAATCCTCGCCTCCAACGTCTCAAAGAGAAGATCGCCCCTTACGTCTTTACAGCTGTGTGGCGCGCCGGGAAGCTTCTGTGCATACCAGACGCCCTCTCCCGAGCCCCTGTTAGTCGCCCCACACCTGAAGATGAAGTCGACTGTACCACGGCCGCTGCTCACGTTCGGTCTTTAGTGACATACACAGCCACTTCTCTTGCTGACAAGACGACGACGACGCCCTCCATCGAAGACGATAGGACTCTCCAGGAGCTTCGCATCGCCGCCGCTCAAGACCCGGCATACGTCCAACTCCTCGACTACGTCTCCGCTGGATTCCCCACCAACCACTACGACATTCACGCCTCCGCCCTCCCCTTCTGGAAGCTAAGGGATAGCCTCTATGCGGACGGAGAGCTGGTGTTGTACGGCCCCAGGATCGTCGTTCCCGCTGCCCTCCGCCGGCGCACCTTATCCCGCCTCCATGACAGCCACCGCGGTGTTGAAGCCACCAGGCGCAGAGCCCGTCAGACCGCCTTCTGGCCTGGTATTGACGCCGATATTAAGAGCACGGTTGAGGCCTGTGAGCCTTGCCAGCAACT
>NW_024729432.1:0-16410 GCF_018991925.1 Homarus americanus | reverse complement strand
TCAATCCACACATACCATGAGTGGCTGAGGTATTTGTCCATTCCCAGTTCCAACGGATCCCAGGGCGAGGTCATTTTTTTGTTGACTGTATATCTGGTCACGATAGACTACCGTGTGGATCCTCACACACCAACACTTCCTGGTTTACTGTGATAATTACTGTCTCGGGGAAAGTTGCCACACACACACACTCAAATATCTATATGAATGAGAAGCATAATATCTCACCTTAACTTTTTAAAGAGCTTTACAACTGTGAACGTGAGGCTAGAGTGTGAAGCCAACTGCCTCACTACTGCATATACTCTCCCGAAATACGTGTGGACTGTCCTCCAAGTACCATTCCAGACACTCTTTAGGGGAGGGCTGGCCAAGAAGAGTGTGTTTCAAGGGTCGTGAGTCGCCCCCTGAAGTGTCTCCTACCTTGAATCAATTATAGCAGATAGCATCCGATCGCATCTAGAGAAAAGCAAATTAATCTACGACTCTCAACATGGGTTTACAAAGGGAAAATCTTGTCTAACAAATCTGCTAACGTTTTTTAGGAAAGTCTTCGAGGTAGTAGATGATGACGAAAATTACGATGTTATTTGCTTAGACTTTAGCAAAGCATTTGACAGAGTACCGCATCAGAGGCTTCTGAGAAAAATTAAGGCTCATGGTATCGAGGAGAAAGTTTTAAATTGGATAAAATCATGGCTCACCGATAGAACGCAGAGGGTCAGCGTAGATGGTGTTAAATCTGAGTGGGGCCGTGTAACCAGTGGGGTTCCCCAGGGGTCAGTACTAGGCCCACTCTTGTTCATAATCTACATAAACGATCTAGATACTGGGATCAGCAGTGACATAAGCACGTTTGCGGATGACACCAAAATAGGGCGGCAGATTAATTCAGGGCAGGATGCAAATGCATTACAGGAGGATCTAAATAAACTGCAGGGGTGGTCTGAAAATGGCAAATGAAATTCAACACCAGCAAGTGCAGCGTACTTAATATTGGAAGAACAAATACTTATAATGTATACAGCCTGAACAACATCAACCTAGAGAAGTCGACTTGTGAAAGAGACCTAGGGGTACTTGTAAGCCCGAACCTACGGCCTAGAAAACAGTTCGTTAATGTTCGAAATAAGGCAAACAGAGTATTGGGTTTTATATCTAGAAGTGTAAGTAACAAGAGTGCAGAGGTCTTATTGCAACTATATCTTGCGCCAGTTAGGCCGCACCTCGATTATGCGGTTCAGTTTTGGTGCCCCTATTATAGAATGGATATAAATTCACTAGAGTCGGTGCAGCGAAGAATGACAAAAATGATTCAGGGACTTAGAAACCTTCCATATCAGGATAGGTTAAAGAAACTTAACTTGCATTCCCTAGAAAGACGAAGAGTGCGGGGAGATATGATAGAAGTATTTAAGTGGGTGAAAGGAATCAATAAAGGGGATATAGATAAAGTTCTTATAATATCCGAGCAGGATAGGACTCGGAGCAACGGATTCAAGTTGGATAAGTTTAGGTTTAGGAGGGAGATAGGAAGAAACTGGTTCACAAATAGGGTGGTGGACGAGTGGAACAAGCTCAGCAACTTTGTAGTAAGTGCGGGAACTCTGGAAAGTTTCAAAAGGAGGCTAGATAGATTCATGGATGATAGAGAGTGGTAGTAACTCTCGACAGGAGCTGCCATGCACAGGCCAACCGGCCTATTGCAGACTCCTTATTTTCTTCTTCTTCTTCTTCGTGAAGTGCTCTCCTTTATGTGTGTCATGCAGCTGCCTCTCTGATGAATATTGTTTAAGTTTCCTGACAACTTCTCGACAAATGAGGCTTTGCTTAAGACATCTCAAACAGTGCGAGGGAAGTTGGTGGTGCACATCACAGCCAGATACACGTACCCTGAGCGACATACATACACCCACCAGCATCCTGTGTATTGCAAAACACCAAATACAACCCTCCCCACCCCGCACCCACCCACCCCCCCAAAAAAATATAAAGATATATGAAACGAGAGTAATTAAAATCTGCAATCAAACGGACATGGGATCAACATTTGGTTTTTTTCTTCCCAAAATCCTTCCATCAAAGAACTGTAGTTATAATAAGTAACTGATATATGGAAACTTTCGTCCATGATATATTAAAATCCTCTATATTAAAAGTAATGGAATATTGGATCTTATCATTAAATTTTTTACCTTCACTGATATTAATTCTTCGCATCAAAGACCTGGATTTTTAATTAGTGAGTTGCCGCTGGCGGGACCATCATAAATTCTTCGTCTTGGTTACTCAGGGAGACATATCATAAGGAGGGAATGGGACAACTGGCCGCCGCCATCTGGCCGCAGCCCAACTGGCCGCGGGAAACTCACCGCGGCCGACTGGCGAAATATATCTGATGGAGAAAGATCTTGGGGAGAAATATGTTGAGGAAAAAGATATTGAAGAGCAATATTTGGGGGAGAAACGTCTTGAGGAGCAATATTTAGGGGAGAAAGGTCTTGAGTATACACAGTGACATCATAATATAAAACTTAGGTTTTCTGGTAAAAATATTCCATCTTGGCAAAAGAGGAGAGATGGGTCATACTACCTCATAAAAAAAGCGATATGTATCTTCTTAAGAGGAGGCTGCACCACCACACTATTTCTACTATACACTCTCTCTCTCTCGTGTCTAGTAGTTTCCTCTTTGGGATATTCTTTTATTCTTATTAACTTTTTCTTATTAATTCATGTCTATATTTTTTAATTTTTTTATTATAAGTTACGTCTTGAAATCAATTATCTTCACTGTTTATTCACGTTTTTTATGCAGTTTCAGTTTTCAAAATTTTTCCTTATTCTGCGTGATTTTGAGAACTTTTTTATCTGTGAAATTACAAGTGAGCAATTTCTCAGACATTCTCGTCCACAAAATTCGTCTTCACATTGCAATATATCCTTGAATTTTCACTGCATTTTCCAAGTATTTTTCTAATATTATTGTGTCACCTTTCTCGTATGTGGTGGTAGTGGTGGTGATAAGAGTAATGGTAGAGGTGGTGGTGATGATAGTGGTGATGGTGGTGATAGTAGTAATGAGTTCTAGAAATGGTGGCAGTAATGGTTGTAGTAATAATGATGTTGATGGTAGTGGTAGTGAGATGGTTGACGTGGTAGTAGTAGTAGTAGTAGTAGTAGTAGTAGTAGTAGTAGTAGTAGTAGGTGATACCATCCTACAGTCGACCGAGGGAACAACACAGGGGGACCCCGTTGCAATGGCAATGTATGCAATAGGCCTATCAGTGCTCCAACAAGTAATAAAGTATGAAACAACTGGGGTCAAACAAGTGGCATATGCTGATGACCTCACAGGAGCAGGAAAAGTGGAGGACATCAAAAAGTGGTGGGACCTGGTAACATCGCGAGGTCCACAAATAGGGTACCACCCAAACGCCAGCAAATCCTTCCTCATCGTGAAGCCAGATCATTATGATCGGGCTGTGGAGGTTTTCGGCGAAAGTGAGGTCAAAATAACTAAGGACGGCCAAAGACATCTAGGCGCAGTAATTGGCACTACGGACTTCAAGACCCAGTACGTAGGGGGAAAGGTGAATGAGTGGGTTAGCGAAATCCATGCTCTATCGGAGATTGCTAACACAGAGCCACATGCGGCCTTTGCAGCATTCACACATGGAGTCAAGCATCGTTGGAACTACCTGATGCGTACCATCCCTGAGATCCGACCCCTCCTCCACCCTTTGGAAGAAGCAATCAGTGTCAAGTTCATTCCCAAACTAGTGAAACACCACGACTTAACCCCAGTAGAAAGAACACTTCTTGCACTTCCACCAAGACTGGGAGGGATGGGACTAACTAATCCAGAGGAGATTGCTGACTCTGAACATCAAAATTCACTTAAGCTCACGGCAGCCCTCACTGATCACATAATAGCCCAGAATGCAACAGGGGAAGTGGACACCAGCGAAGTTAATAAGATCCGTAGGTCCATTACAACAGATCGGCAGCACTGCCAAAATGACATGTTGCAGCAACTATTGCTGCAGGTTCCAGAAAATTTGACAAAAAAAGTAGCTATAGCGCAGGAGGTGGGCGCCTCGAACTGGTTAACTACGTTACCGATAAGGGCAAATGGTTTCAGCCTTAACAAACAAGAATTTACAGATGCCATTGCTCTAAGGTACGGTTGGCCAGTAGATGGTTTGCCCTCCCAATGCGTGTGTGGCTATTCCTATGATGGCGATCACGCCATGGTTTGCAAGAAGGGGGGCTTCATATGCATGAGGCATGACGAGGTAAGGGATCTCACAGCAAATATGTTGAAGGAAATCTGCCGGGACGTCATGGTAGAACCGACCCTCCTTCCACTGGATGGCGAGATCCTCCAACACAGGACCTCAAACACATCTAACGAAGCCCGTGTGGACGTCAGTGCTCGAGGATTCTGGACGCGGGGACAGCGAGCTTTCTTCGACATCAGGATTTTTGATCCCATGGCCGTTTGTCACCGTAACCTAGCTCTCGATGCTGCGCATAGGAGGAACGAGAACGACAAGAGAAGGGCATATGGGGAGAGAATTCAAAATGTTGATCAAGGCAGCTTCACTCCTCTAGTGTTCACAACCTCTGGTGGGATGGGCCCAAGTGCAAGATGTTTCTACGCCAGACTCGCGGAGCTGATCTCCGAACAGAAGCAGCACCCCAGAAGTTATGTCACAGCCTGGATGAGATGTCGACTGTCCTTCTCTCTCCTTCGGTCGGCTTTGCTCTGCCTCAGGGGAACGAGAGCTTCTGCCCCTACTCCGAGAACTGCTGCAGATATTGACTATGAGGCTACAGTCACTGAATGCCGCATGGATCTGCGGCTCAACTAATTTAACACAGATAGGATAGCTTCTTATGTATTAGGATATTTAATATTAAGGTAAATAAATGGTGGCGAAGGTGTGGCTATTGGGGGAGGCTGGAGGCCAC
The DNA here is from genome assembly GCF_018991925.1 of Homarus americanus. Lineage (NCBI taxonomy): Eukaryota > Metazoa > Arthropoda > Malacostraca > Decapoda > Nephropidae > Homarus > Homarus americanus. Next base: position 11,433 of record NW_024729432.1, on the reverse strand, counting down.
GTTAAAAAAAAAAAGTAGTAGTTGTAGTAGTAGTAGTAGTAGTAGCAGCGGTGGTGGTGATAGATGCTGGGTCACATGCTCACGCTGGCTGCACTTCTCCAGAGAATTCCATCTTATTTTATAGCGTCCGACCCGGCATATTGCATTGAGGGGAAAACATGACGTTGTACCAAGAACCCCCATACGATTTTATATATAGTATATATGCATAAGTCTACATATATACATACATATATACATACATACTCTAGGGATTCATTATTCTAAAGGGATTAATAGAATATATACGATTATTTTGCTAACTATAACCCAACTAAAATATTGATATAAAAAATGGCAAGTATCAGACACACAAAAACTCGAATGTTTATCATGCAACAAAATCATCCAGGAAAAAAGGACAAAGATCATACATATAAAAGCCTAGGAAGTGATGACAGATGGACGAGTAGAGGCGATGTGTGGAGCCCAAGACAGGCGATGACTTGGTGGGGGGAGGGGTGAGATGACCTAAATTTCTTCGGCATTGGGGGGAGGGGGGTGGGGGGTGGGGGTGTCACTGTATGGGAAGTGTCGGACTTATTCATACAGACGGATGGACTATTTCATATATGTGTGTGTGTGTGTGTGCTCGTGTACGTGCGTGTTGTGTATGTATGCCATCCTGCACGCGTGTCTGCGAGTCTGTCGGAGTAGGAAGTGCTTGTACCTTGTTGTGCCACTCACCACTAAGGTTAGGTCAGGTTAGGTTAGGTTAGGTTAGGTTAGGTTAGGTTAGGTTAGGTTAGGTTACAGTGTTTGTCTTTGTCTTTCTTTGTTTCCTTCTTGCCGAGTGTCAAAGAAAATACAGTGTTACTTCATTATATCTCTTTTGATAAATTATTATTTATTATTACTTACTACTTATTTGCCTATTGTTACTTTAGTGTCAGTTTGGGTAAATTCACCACACACACACACACACACACACACACACACACACACACACACACACACACACACACACACACACACACACACACACACACACACTTATTGGTTAATCGATTATGTTCTTCGAAATGTTTGTCTGTATAATTATGGAGTCTCATTTCGAAGCATTTGGAGGGTTCACTTCAGACGTCAAATTTACTAATTTGGTTTTATATCGTAAATCGAGGCCAACTTGTTGTAATATCCCCAAGAACTGAGGAATAAACTGAAATTTTTTGTAATATTCATTCTTTTAACAATGCATTGGCTATTAAATGAAGAGTATTCCCTTGCTGAGTTGATGTTTTGCTGTTCAGAACAAAAAAAGATTACTTAGGTGTCGGTGAAGCACTAGAATATAATTATATATCAGTATTATATCTAAAAAAAAATGTAGAATTAGGCCCAGCAATAAAAAGAAAAGATTACCTTTGTGTTAAAAATACCCGGAGGCTCTAAATTAATGTTTACAAATACGAGAAACTGGTTTGAGCATTTGTCAGTAAGCTCAGCAGTGAACAGGATAGGTAGTAAGTCCTCACTGTTCTTCTTGACCAAGTAGTGTATTACAAAAACCGAGGGTGTTGTAGTGAGCTGAGCGGTAACTGTGGTGGCGTGAATGTAGTTGCAAGCTGTAGATGTATCCCAGTTTGGACTTTGTTTACTGAGTGAAAAGTAAAATTAGAGCTCATAATATATTAAGAGCAACCCAGACACTGTATACTAAACCTCTGTAAGTACACGATGAGGCACACCATACGCGGGGCTGGACACGAATACCATCACTTCGTAGTTGTAAGGTTAGTTACTCCTTCACAGCTGGGTAGACTGTGAGTGCCCCCGCCCCCTCAGTACAAAGTAGCAACCCTAACGACAGAAGGCGAGCGCAATATCCACCCGGTCACCGCACCCCATGCTTACAGAGTAGAACATTAGATTATTTAACGCAGTACTCAGTCCAGTATATATGTGGTTCACGAAGACACGGTAACCTCGACCGTATGAAGTGTGTGAGGCAGGGAACAAGGACTGAACGTCGTCATCTGCTATTTGGTGTATTAGTCTTTGTCCCATCTAGAGAGTACAATGTTATGACGGACGGCCCCGGCTCCAGGAAGAGGGTTAATAACATTTATCACACCAGGTTGTGCGGTATTATGTCTGCAATGAGCCAGACACGACACAAGGTATGAATTTGGCCGTCAGAAGTTGATGTGTTCCTTGAGGGAGCGAATCATACAAGTGACTGACCCAATATTCAGACCAACAAGTGCGTACATTAAAGGTAGCGCCCTCAGTACGGTAATGCAGTGGACCGGCTAACAGAGAACAAGGTATAAATTAAGTTGTCAGAGGGAGTAGGAGTGTGATGTTGGGGAAGAGGGGGGGGGTGGCTGGCGGACACCACACTAGCACCACACCAACATCACACCAACACCACACCAACACCATCATACCAAACCAAGGACGGCGGGGAAGGGACGAGAGGAACCAATATCACCGCCATTGTTTTACACGCTCAGTATACTTGTGACACACCTGACCAGGTAAGAAAGCTTCAGGAAACTAATTATACCGAAACTGGTCTCCTTGCAATATGTGTGTGAAGATATTATTGGTGTAGTTTATTGGGTCAGTTCATTTAATGGTGCGCAGATATTATTGGTGTAGTTATTAGGTCAGTTCGTTTAATGGTGCGCTCTCTGGTTGTAAACAGCTTGTGTGGCGGCAGGTTTTAATAGCGGTGTTTGCCAGCGAGGTGAAATAAAAGTTACTGTTACAACATAATAAATGAACTCGACTGTATAATAGTGAGCCAACGGTGAAATGTGGTATTATTGTTATAGAAATGTAATATACACAAACGTACACACACGTGCATACACACACGCGCGCACACACACAGCCACTACAGAGAACATTCCCAATAAGCATACACACTCTACCTCTCAGTTCTGTGTGCGTTGTACGGAAAACAAACCACCAAACAGACAACACATAAATGACTACGTTATTGCCTCCTGTGGAAGATAATGACCACAGAGGCCACACTGTCGAGGTCCACAACCCCGCTATCATGACCCCGTGACCTTTGACCCCCCCCCAGAGTAATAATGTAGATGATTAAATTACAAATGAAAACCATATGATGATGACTCGTTTACTTAATCTGTATCACCTGTTGATTAGTCATCCTAGCTTATTTCACCTGATGATAAAACACCTTAACGTTACCTGAGGAGGTTAGGTTAGGTTAGACTAGATTGTTTAATCTTAAGGTGTTATAAGCTTGGGGCTAATCTTTAGGTTACCTGTCATACTATATCACCAAGCAGACACACACACAGACAGACAGACAGACATCCAACCATACAAACCGTCTCGGAAGATCAATTTCCTTGCCAAGTCCGGCCTCTCGTTCACGTGAGTGAGAAAAGGAAAGATCACAAAGGAACTAAGTGCCGAATATTGATTAATTATCATTACACTGGGCGTCCGAGTGTGTGTGTATGTGTATGTGTGTGTGCGTGTGTGTGTGTGTTTGTGTGTCACCAAAACTATTCTCACGACAAAGCATTTATCTCTTCTCCATTTAATGCCACAAGAACAATACAAAAGGTGTGTCTCTTAGTATCATGATGGGATTGATTTTATTCCAAATTTATACGCGTCAGGATATTAATTCATTTATATCGTCTATTTTAATGTCAAGAAGATAATAATGTTCATGTCTGTTGCTGCTGTTCTTGTTCTCGTGGTCAGAAGTTAAAAGTGGTGAATATGTAGCATTGGTTGGTGTCGTTTATATGAGGGAGCATATAAAAGGGAGTATATTGAAGGGAGCATATTGAAGGGAGAATGTGTTTACTGGGTTGTGAGGGAGGGAGGGAGGAAGGATGAAAGATGGCGAGAGTCAGATGGAGATAATGACAGACAGGGTGTAGAGTTGGAGGTAGGTGGCGAGAGAGAGAGAGGGGGGTGTTGGGGTGAGAATCAGGAGGTAGTGCAGGGTGAGGTGGTAGGTAGTGGCAGCTGGTTGAGAGACTCCACCTGTCCCCCGCGGCACACCAGCTGTCCCTCACCGTCACCACCTCACTCAATATCATAACAAACAACACCAAATTAGGAAAACCATTAAGGATGGCCTAACAGGAGACTATGTATATGTGTGCATTAGGATTTTTTTTTTCATCCTCACATGGGCATTTTTTTCGTTTTTTGTTTTTTTTGATTAGACGCATTTTTTATGGGTTAATGGTCAGTGAGATGTGAAGTGAACTAGTCTGCTCTCTTGACTTACCTCTAAGTGATCTAAATTATACGTATATAAAGAAACATCAATCTATTATGAAAGGGCCAGGTAAATAAAGATCGTTTCCTGTGTGTATGTGTGTGTGAGTGTGTGTGTGTGTGTGTGTGTGTGTGTGTGTGTGTGTGTGTGTGTGTGTGTGTGTGTGTGTGTGTGTGTGTGTGTGTGTGTGTGACTGTGTGTGTCAGTACTCTGACGTGTTCACTTAATAACTTGTCCCTCAACAACGTCGATAAACAAGGGAGTAAATTTGTAGTTTATTTATAACTTGGTAGTGTACCCTCCTCCCCATGGCACTGATCGTCACAAAAGTTTTAGGTACACTTGTGGAAACACCGATACACACACTCACATAAACAGACACACACACTCACATAAATAGACACACACACACACTCACATAAACAGACACACACACTCACATAAACATACAGACACACACACACACACAAAGACTGAATGCACCTAGTAATATCAAAACCCTCTTGTCATCCACCTACACTCCCTGAGATAAGAAGAGATAAAAGACAGACACACAAACGGAGATCCAACCACAAAAAAATTAACTCCTTGGATACAAAAAGGTTGGATAGCTCTTTCTTCCTCCACAGCCTTCCACAAAGACGAGAGAAGAAGGCAAAGGGAGTGTGGACCGTTTCTTCCAAGTCACAGAATACTTGAAACTTCCTCAGAGGGGCATGGTGGTGTTCTCGAGAGCTGAGGGCCTGGAGGGAAGGACTCTTACAGATGGTCAAAATAACCGCGAGTGGACCACCGTGTCTCATGCTTGGTCATGTGAGGGAAGTGAGCATCCTACAGATTGAGTCACGAACTATATCTTCTCTTCTGAGGCACCAAGTTGAGTGTCATGGTAGGATGGAACATCATCAAGATATTCTAGTGTGGCGTCTGAGATCCATCTTGGCCACTGTTTAAACAACAAATCGCGCATAGAAGCACCGAAATGAGGATAACATTACACAAACACCTGGGAGTTGAAAGAGTGATACCTAAAGGGGGAGGGAAGAGTCTCCCAAAGGGCCACACCACAACCCACGGGAGGACCACTGTAATCTTTGGCCACAACAGGAACAAAGAACTATTCAACAACACCTCAAACGTAGACTGCTTTGACCTTCATTTTCTTTTGGTTTTGTATTGTCTGGTTGAAAACTCTAAGTCTACCTTCAGGATAAAACACACACACACACACACACACAGACCACCATCATGCTTCATCTTTATGGCCAGTTAAACCAAGCACCTTCTTCAGAGGCACCATGGATGCATCACACAAGCTCTTAAGGTATGTCGGGATACTTGAAGGGGCTCTCTAAGGCCTGTCGGGATACTTGAAGGGGGGGAAGATCTGTCGGGATACTTGAAAGGGAGTCTCTAACATATATCTTCACCACATCACAAAAAGATTCAATATCAAATCTAGCCAAGAATAAAGAGACGTTGCTTGGTGTCGTGTACTTAATGGGTGCTGGCTATTCCGCTGGGAGAACGTCTTTACACGCAGTCTGCAGTTAATTGCATGATTTTTTCTCTTCCCTCCTGGTCTAAGTGGTCTCAGTTCTTGCGTGTGTTTAATTATTTGCTTGTGGGTTTACATGTAGTCCATTGCAGCGTTTCCTCCAGGGTATATTTATTTCCTACGCTTTTTAGTGTACATTCAATTAGCCTTGTCTTCATCCTAGAGTCTATTATTCAGGTAAGTAATAATGTAATCACTGAGTCAGGTGTATAGTTGTGCATTAGTGTATTTTCCATTACAGGTGTTTTAGTGTATGTTTAATTGCTTACACCTACTTAATGACCTCCCCCTCCCCTTTCCAGTGTATATTTGATTACCTTCGTTCATTTAATTACCTGGGTATATTTAATTACCTGGATATTCTAACGATCTAATCACCTACCTTTGTATATCTGTTTACCTGTGTATATTTAATTAACCTGGATATTCTAACAACTTAATCACGTGTTATCTAGGATATATCTAATTGACTGTGTATACTTAATTATCAAGGCAACCTAATAATATATAATTCTCTCTCATCTACTGGAATTAATTGTAGTCAAAACTTTACCATCTTCATTATTACACTTATTAAAACTTGGTACAAATTGTGTGACTGTTCTGGTACAACTATATTTCCTGATTCTTGTCATAAAATATATTTCGGTCGATTTATTTATTTAGTCAGACTTTCATTTGTTTATTCGTGTCTATTTTTGGGGAAATTTTATATTCTGAATAAAAGATAAAAATGACTAAATAAATATTACAAGGATTTATAATAGATTAATTCATTTTACAACAAATACGAACTTGTTGTCAAAACGAAGAATGACAAATGATTCCTTGGTATAGAAAACGAATAAATAAAAAAAAATTAAAAATCTAGTTAACAGATTAAAAACACATTTCCTGGTCTGTCACTGAATATATATATCTACATTTAATCAAGAAATGTTTATAACAAATCTGAAAATTAAGTAATATGCACATTATTCCCTCCAAAGAGTATCAATATAATTTTGTGGTAGAAAATACGACACAACGGGCGAAGGATTCTGACGACCTTACCGAGACAACAGGAGTCACAGTGTTCATTTTGCAGCGAATAACATTAAGTGGTCTTACTGAAGCTAAATACAGTATATATTTATTAAATTATCAATAATAACTACAAATACTTGAAATTATAACAAAAGAAGATCATTACAGAGATTTAAAACACATATTTCTTATTACTAATTAGATCTAAAACAAATAATAAGCAATATTTCAAGAGAGAAAAACAAAAGAGGTGGACCACGAACAACAAGACTAAAATTATGGTAAGGCGGAGGTAAAGACTCTCTCTCTCTCTCTCTCTCTCTCTCTCTCTCTCTCCGTATTAAATGTATGACGTATAATATACACCAGATAAGGGTGTTTGTATAGTTAGTATAAATGCAAAAAAAAAAAAAATCTTTAGCCAATTTCGTAAAAAAACCCTACGTAACACACACACACAAGCAGATAGATAGACAGAAACAAAGAAACCGATAGACAGATAGACAAACAGACACAGACAGACAGACAGACAGACACAGACAGACAGACAGACACACTCCCCTTGTTATACTCTGCTCAGTCAGTTTAAGAAGGATATTATGTAGATTTATCATCGTGTTATTGAGGACGATTCTGGCCATTTATTCTCCTCATTTATTTCTGATATGAGATTAAGAGAAACTTGAAACGTAATTGAACAAGAGAATAGATCAAGGGTGATGGATGCTCTCTCTCTCTCTCTCTCTCTCTCTCTCTCTCTCTCTCACACACATTCATAGTATTCAGACGGTGATCCTGTCCTATCCTGTATAAACACACGTAAGCGAAAAGCACTCAGGCATACATACACACACACACACGCACACGCACACGCACACACACACACACACTAATAATAATAATAATAATAACAATGGCTGCTTCTCATGTTCAAGGCTGCCCGGCTGAGAGCCATTTAGACGTGAATTTGTTTAAGGTGTAAATGCTGTCGACAACACGACGACCACACTCTGAGTTAAAGAGCTGTATGACCCAAACCAAATAATAATCCGAGAAAGATCGGACAACTCGCCAACTGCACTGGCTAACCATTACCTAATTTCACCCTGCCCGGGAATCGAGCCCAGGTCCATTCACTTACAAGGCGAGCATGTTGACTATATACACCACTTAAGTTTTTTGTAATATTAAACACAATTTTAGACACATACACAAACATTTACAAAGAACATTATTAATTCACACATAGTTGAGTGAGTGTGTGTGTGTGTGTGTGTGTGCGCATGTGTGTATGTGTGTGTGTGTGTGTACATCAAGTTATTTAAGAGTGATATTATCAGAGGTTCATAAAGCTCATCATTACCGGTAATTTTCTATTTTTAATCCCTAAAATTGGACAAAGTTTTAACCTGAAAAATATTACTTTAATCATGACACAAAAACCCTGAAGAAGAGAACAACTAATTCTTATAAAAGTAAATAACTATCATACTTTTATGTCTGTCTGTGTCTGTCTGTCTGTTTGTCTGTCTGTGAAATAGTTCTCGATCTTCCTCCCAAGACAGACCTTAATACCTCCCTCTTCTTTTTCTTCCTCCTCCTCCTCCACATACCTATTGTCCTCTTCTTCCTCCTCTACATCCCTCTTCTCCTCCCCCCCCCACCATAACACCATAATGATAATCCCTCATAAGCCACCCCATTATAACCAATTTTCATCGCTACACTCAACAAATCATAAACTGTTGAGGGGCCTTCAGGTTAGGTCAGGTCAGGTTAGGTTAGGTCAGGTCAGGTCAGGTTAGGTCAGGTCAGGTTAGGTCAGGTTAGGTTAGGTTCACAATGGCTCAAAGCAAATTAGAATACCGTGGTCAGGGATGCTGTACAGGTGCATTCCATAATCCCATTGGTATTAAAGGTGTGGGAGGATTAAATTATTTTATATCTATTTAAAGAGTTACATAAAGTTCCTTAATATCCAATACCAATATTTACAAACACTTCCTTGTATCATGGAGTGAAACTTGATGTTATTTTGGCGATATTTATAATAAAGAGAAATGTTCGCTGACTCTAAACCAAAGATGTGATAAATGAACGTACATACAGAACAGCTGCCGCAAGCAAAAAATTATACCATACTAATTTTTTAAGGTCATAGGTCAAAACTCAAGGTCAAACTTTTTAAGGTCATAGGTCAAAACTCAAGGTCGGACTTTTTAAGGTCATAGGTCAAAACTCAAGGTCGGACTTTTAAGGTCATAGGTCAAAACTCAAGGTCGGACTTTTTAAGGTCATAGGTCAAAACTCAAGGTCAAACTTCCGATAAACTAAAAAAATAAATGAATTGTAGTTATTGTATTAATATACATCATTAACCACTATACTGTACAAGTCATTGTTTATAAATTTCTGAGACTGATTAACTACGGAAAATATGAGTCAGATAAAAAGATGAGAAGGTCACCGTTACTAGAGAGCTAAATTGGCCAAGATACCACAAGACAAGGTAAAAGAATACAGGTGAATACTGAACAAATTTATCATATAGGTAAGACAGAAATTTTCTTAACCTTGTATTATTCCTGGATGCTGTAAGTCAGCACACGATGACGCACACACACACACACACACACACACACACACACACACACACAGACACACACACACACTTAAGCTGAGTCAGAGATCAAAGTCAAACCATCACTGGTACAATACGACTCTCAACATGGGTTTACAAAGGGAAAATCTTGTCTAACAAACCTGCTAACGTTTTTTAGGAAAGTCTTCGAGGTAGTAGATAATGACGAAAATTACGATGTTATTTACTTAGACTTTAGCAAAGCATTTGACAGAGTACCGCATCAGAGGCTTCTGAGAAAAATTAACGCTCATGGTATCAAGGGGAAAGTTTTAAATTGGATAAAATCATGGCTCATCGATAGAACGCAGAGGGTCAGCGTAGATGGTGTTAAATCTGAGTGGGGCCGTGTAACCAGTGGGGTTCCCCAGGGGTCAGTACTAGGCCCACTCTTGTTCATAATCTACATAAACGATTTAGATACTGGGATCAGCAGTGACATAAGCAAGTTTGCGGATGACACCAAAATAGGGCGGCAAATTAATTCAGGGCAGGATGCAAATGCATTACAGGAGGATCTAAATAAACTGCAGGGGTGGTCTGAAAAATGGCAAATGAAATTCAACACCAGCAAGTGCAGCGTACTTAATATTGGAAGAACAAATACTTATAATGTATACAGCCTTAACAACATCAACCTAGAGAAGTCGACTTGTGAAAGAGACCTAGGGGTACTTGTAAGCCCGGACCTACGGCCTAGAAAACAGTGCGTTAAGGTTCGAAATAAGGCAAACAGAGTATTGGGTTTTATATCTAGAAGTGTAAGTAACAAGAGTGCAGAGGTCTTATTGCAACTATATCTTGCGCTAGTTAGGCCTCACCTCGATTATGCGGTTCAGTTATGGTGCCCCTATTATAGAATGGATATAAATTCACTAGAGTCGGTGCAGCGAAGAATGACAAAAATGATTCCGGGACTTAGAAACCTTCCATATCAGGATAGGTTAAAGAAACTTAACTTGCATTCCCTAGAAAGACGAAGAGTGCGGGGAAGTATTTAAGTGGGTGAAACGAATCAATAAAGGGGATATAGATAAAGTTCTTATAATATCCGAGCAGGATAGGACTCGGAGCAACGGATTCAAGTTGGATAAGTTTAGGTTTAGGAGGGAGATAGGAAGAAACTGGTTCACAAATAGGGTGGTGGACGAGTGGAACAAGCTTAGCAACTTTGTAGTAAGTGCGGGAACTCTGGAAAGTTTCAAAAGGAGGCTAGATAGATTCATGGATGATAGAGAGTGGTAGTAACTCTCGACAGGAGCTGCCATGCACAGGCCAACCGGCCTATTGCAGACTCCTTATTTTCTTATGTTCTTATGTTTGTGTTTTAGAATATCTCAAGGGGAGGAAGACCAGACTTACAGAACAGGTATAACATGAAATACCTTTTGAGAGTTATAGGTCATTATCAAAAGGTCACTGGAACTATACATCACTATTAAATTGTTTCCACTGCTTTTTGTTGAAATTATTTAGTAATATAAATTGATACATAGATAACATGGAGTGACCTGTTGCCACCTGGATTACACGTTATTAATTTTGTTACCTTTATTGTTAATATTGTCAGTAGGTAAGAATTTACTGTTGTTACTATTATTGTTAACCATATTGGTGGGGATATTTTGGGTGGATCGTTGTTGGTTGTAAGAGTAAGGGAGTTTTTAGACCAATATATGAAAATACAGGTGGCTAAGAATATCCGGACTCACCTGAAGATTAGCCCCCCTCCCCCAGGCAAGGGATTCTAATAATTATATAATCCATAAATGATACAATTGCAAATGTTTTCTGGACTCAGACTTAGTGGTTACGGTCCATGAAACAAACAACAGAATTACGGACAATATTAACCAAAGAGAGATTAAATATCGACAAAGGTCAACAACAGATTACTACTCCAGTATTTTAATCTCTAGAGACGAAGATATTAGCTTTTACCTT
>NW_024729431.1:0-3350 GCF_018991925.1 Homarus americanus | reverse complement strand
ATGGGAAATATCTACTTTCCGAAAGTTGGTTATCTACTTTCTCCGAAAAGTAGATAGATTTTCTACTTTTCGAAAGTAGATTATCGACTTTTCGGGGAAGTAGATTTTAATTTTGGGGGAAATATTACCTAATTTTATGAAGTAGATTATCATGAAAACGGGAAATTTGTATCATAAAATGGGAAATATCTACTTTCCGAAAGGTTATCTACTTTCCCGAAAAGTAGATAGATTTTCTACTTTTCGAAAGTAGATTATCGACTTCGGGGAAGTAGATTTTCGAATTTGGGGAAATATTAACTAATTTTGCGAAGTAGATTATCATAGAAACGGGAAATTTGTATCATAAAAAATGGGAAATATCTACTTTCCGAAAGTTGTTTACTTTCCGAAAGTAGATAGATTTTCACTTTTCGAAAGTAGATTATCGACTTTTCGAAGTAGATTTCGAATTTTGGGGAAATATTACCTCAATCTTACGAAGTAGATTATCATAGAAACGGAAATTTGTATCATAAAAATGGGAAATATCTACTTTCCGGGAAAGGGTTATCTACTTTCCCGAAAGTAGATAGATTTTCTACTTTTCGGGAAAGTAGATTATCGACTTTTGGGGAAGTAGATTTCGAATTTTGGGGAAATATTACCTAATTTTATGAAGTAGATTATCATAGAAAACGGAAATTTGTATCATAAAAAATGGGAAATATCTACTTTCCGAAAGTTGGTTATTTCCGGAAAAGTAGATAGATTTCACTTTTCGAAAGTAGATTATCGACTTTTCGGGAAGTAGATTTTCGAATTTTGGGGAAATATTACCTAATTTTGCGAAGTAGATTATCATAGAAAACGGAAATTGTATCATAAAAAATGGGAAATATCTACTCGAAAGTTGTTTACACTTTCCGAAAAGTGATAGATTTTCTACTTTTCGGGAAAGTAGATTATCGACTTTCGGGAAGTAGATTGAATTTTGGGGAAAATATTTTAATTTTGCGAAGAGATTATCATAGAAAACGGAAATTTGTATCATAAAAAATGGGAAATATCTACTTTCCGGGAAAGTTGTTATTCACTTTCCCGAAAAGTAGATAGATTTTCTACTTTTCGAAAGTAGATTATCGACTTTTCGGGGAAGTAGATTTTCGAATTTTGGGGAAATATTACCTAATTTATGGAAGTAGATTATCATAGAAAACGGGAAATTTGTATCATAAAAAATGGGAAATATCTACTTTCCGGAGTTATCTACTTTTCCCGAAAAGTAGAAGATTTTCTACTTTTCGGAAAGTAGATTATCGACTTTTCGGGGAAGTAGATTGAATTTGGGGAAATATTACCTAATTTTATGAAGTAAAACGGAAATTTGTATCATAAAAATGGGAATATCTACTTTCCGAAAGTTGGTTATTCATTCCCTTAAAAGTAGATAGATTTTTCACTTTCGAAAGATTATCGACTTTTCAGTAGATTTTCGATTTGGGAAAATATTTCCAAATTCTTTAACGGAAATTTGTCACAAAAAATGGAATATCTACTTTCCGGGAAAGTTGGTTTCATCATTTTCCGCAGATAGATTTCCTACTCGGAAGTGATTATCGACTTCGGGAAGTAGATTGAATTTTGGGGAAATATTACCTAATTTTATGAAGTAGATTATCATAGAAAACGGAAATTTGCATCATAAAAATGGGAAATATCTACTTCCGGGAAAGTTGGTTTTCTATGATAATCTACTTCGCAAAATTAGGTAATATTTCCCCCAAAATTCGAAAATCTACTTCCTGAAAAGTCGATAATCTACTTTCCCGAAAAGTAGAAAATCTGTCTACTTTTCAGGAAAGTAGATAATCAACTTTCCCGGAAAGTTGATTTTTCCCGTTTTTTATGATACAAATTTCCCGTTTTCTATGATAATCTACTTCGCAAAATTAGGTAATATTTCCCCCAAAATTCGAAAATCTACTTCCCCGAAAAGTCGATAATCTACTTTCACGAAAAGTAGAAAATCTATCTACTTTTCGGGAAAGTAGGTAACCAACTTTCAAGGAAAGGTAGATATTTCCCATTTTTTATGATACAAATTTTCCGTTTTCTATGATAATCTACTTCGCAAAATTAGGTAATATTTCCCCCAAAATTCGAAAATCTTCTTCCCCAAAAAGTCGATAATCTACTTTCCCGAAAAGTAGAAAATCTATCTACTTTTCGGGAAGTAGATAACCAACTTTCCCGGAAAGTAGATATTTCCCATTTTTATGATACAAATTTCCCGTTTTCTATGATAATCTACTTCGCAAAATTAGGTAATATTTCCCCGAAAATTCGAAAATCTGCTTCCCCGAAAAGTCGATAATCTACTTTCCCGAAAAGTAGAAAATCTATCTATTTTTCGGGAAAGTAGATAACCAACTTTCCCGGAAAGTAGATATTTCCCATTTTTATGATACAAATTTCCCGTTTTCTATGATAATCCACTTCGCAAAATTAGGTAATATTTCCCCCAAAATTCGAAAATCTACTTCCCCGAAAAGTCGATAATCTACTTTCCCGAAAAGTAGAAAAGCTATCTACTTTTCGGGAAAGTAGATAACCAACTTTCCCGGAAAGTAGATATTTCCCGTTTTTTATGATACAAATTTCCCGTTTTCTATGATAATCTACTTCGCAAAATTAGGTAATATTTCCCCCCAAATTCGAAAATCTATTTCCCCGAAAAGTCGATAATCTACTTTCCCGAAAAGTAGAAAATCTATCTACTTTTCGGGAAAGTAGATAACCAACTTTCCCGGAAAGTAGATATTTCCCATTTTTTATGATACAAATTTCCCGTTTTCTATGATAATCTACTTCGCAAAATTAGGTAATATTTCCCCAAAATTCGAAAATCTACTTCCCCGAAAAGTCGATAATCTACTTTCCCGAAAAGTAGAAAATCTATCTACTTTTCGGGAAAGTAGATAACCAACTTTCCCGGAAAGTAGATATTTCCCATTTTTTATGATACAAATTTCCCGTTTTCTATGATAATCTACTTCGCAAAATTAGGTAATATTTCCCCCAAAATTCGAAAATCTACTTCCCCGAAAAGTCGATAATCTACTTTCCCGAAAAGTAGAAAATCTATCTACTTTTCGGGAAAGTGGCTAACCAACTTTCCCGGAAAGTAGATATTTCCCATTTTTTATGATACAAATTTCCCGTTTTCTATGATAATCTACTTCGCAAAATTAGGTAATATTTCCCCCAAAATTCGAAAATCTACTTCCCCGAAAAGTCGATATTCTACTTTCCCGAAAAAGTATACTAATCTTTTGAGAATCCGAATTTACGGTCTTTTTAATTGTCGT
>NW_024729430.1:0-17476 GCF_018991925.1 Homarus americanus | reverse complement strand
CAAGAGACGGTGGATCCTACCCACGGGGAACTGGAGTCCGGCCCTGCTAGAACGGGACTTTGACTTGCCCTTCACCTTGCCTCCCTTGCCGCGTCCTGACATGTTGCTGCTGCTGCTTTTCGTGATATGAGTTAAATTTCCGCCCGCCACCTTGGTCTTTTATACCAAGCTCAGGATCAGGCCAGGTGGCCGTCTCGCGGACCCAACCAATGTAAGAGAGCCGTAGCTGCAGCCAGTCTGATCCTGAGCGGCCGCTCGGTATATAAGAAAAAGGATGGGGCCAGTTTTTCCAATTCTCGCTCGCGCCGATGCTGTGCGCCATGCCTCCCAAAACCGGAAAGGCTGCAAGAAGGCTGAAAGGCCAAAGGCCATTGCCAAAGTGACAAGAAGAAGAAGCGCAGGAGGAAGGAAAGCTACAGCATCTACATCTACAAGGTACTGAAGCAAGTGCACCCCGACACAGGAGTCTCCTCCAAAGCTAGGTCCATCATGAACTCTTTCGTGAACGACATCTTCGAGCGCATCGCTGCCGAGGCTTCCCGCCTGGCGCACTACAACAAACGCTCCACCATTACAAGTCGGGAAATCCAGACAGCTGTCCGACTCTTGCTGCCCGGTGAACTGGCCAAGCATGCCGTGTCTGAGGGCACCAAGGCTGTCACCAAGTACACCTCTTCCAAGTAAGAGGTTACTTGTGCACAACAAACACGCCATCCCACTACTACAACTTAATCGGCTCCATCGGAGCCACAGTTACATGTTAAAGAGACAGTTACCGACAGTGATATATTGAGAGGGAAATAAATAAAAAAAATTATAATAATCTGCATTCTCTATTGGCGTAGAAACCGGACTAAATCGAAACATAATAAATAAATAAATAAATTCTGCGTGGAGTACTTTTACACCCACTGCAAAGTGACATACATGGAGTGTGTTTGGGCTTCATTTCATGTTTGCAGCACGCCTAATTCATGTAAACAATTTATTTTATTTTATTGTATTTTATTGTATTTTCTTTTATTTTATTTATTTATTTACTTACTTATTCTTTATACATTTATTTGTTACTAGCTCTTGTTTGTTGCACCCACCCACCTCCCGAATTGATGACCTACTATACATTCGTGCCTGCACGAATGTTACCAACTTACCGTTAGGCGATTTGGGTAACCGAAATTAACGCTCTCCTACCACCAACCATTTCGATTGTCATGAAAATTATCTTCAGAACAGTTCTTTGGCCCTGAGAAGGGCCGAGTTATAGATGTCTGGTAGGTTTTGTTGTGCTTTTTCTTTTTCCCCAAGGAAGAGGACTTAAGCACGCTCTCCGCGGATGCGCCGGGCCAGCTGGATGTCCTTGGGCATGATGGTAACGCTCTTGGCGTGAATGGCACACAGGTTGGTGTCCTCGAAAAGACCCACCAGGTAAGCCTCAGAGGCTTCCTGCAGAGCCATGACGGCAGACGACTGGAAGCGCAGGTCAGTCTTGAAATCCTGGGCGATCTCACGCACCAGGCGCTGGAAGGGCAGCTTCCTGATGAGTAGCTCTGTGCTCTTCTGGTAACGACGGATCTCACGAAGGGCGACGGTTCCGGGCCTGTAACGATGGGGCTTCTTGACACCACCGGTGGCTGGGGCGGACTTGCGAGCTGCCTTGGTGGCAAGCTGCTTCCGTGGAGCCTTGCCTCCAGTGGACTTGCGGGCAGTCTGTTTAGTGCGGGCCATCTCGACGACGAAATAGTAAATACGGGCGGCCTGGCAGGCGGGCGGGCTTATATACAGACATTCTCCACCTCAGTGGCCACCTCATTGGCCACGAGTGCCGCATGCGTCATCCGCAAGCTACGCCCCACCTCCAAGAGGGAGGGACGGCCTTGGATGAACGATACTACCGCTGCGTCCACAGCACGCCACCTACTCCCACCAAACCGTGAAGCGGCCACGCAGGACCACCTGTGGTAGCAACCACAACAGCATGACTGGACGAGGCAAAGGCGGCGAGGACTTAAGAAAGGAATTGGCGCCAAAGCGTCATCGTAAAGGTCAGCTTCGTGACAACATCGAGGGTATCACCAAGCCCGCCATTCGTCGTCCTAGCTCGGCGTGGAGGTGTTAAACGTATATCCGGCCTTATCTACGAGGAGACCCGCGGCGTCCTCAAGGTGTTTCTGGAGAACGTCATCCGTGACGCCGTCACCTACACCGAGCACGCAAAAAGGAAGGCCGTCACCGCCATGGATGTGGTGTATGCCCTGAAACGGCAGGGCCGCACCCTTTATGGTTTTGGTGGTTAATCAACCTGATGGACGGGCGCACACCACCACCACCACCACGACAAACAAATATACGGACCTAATTTTAGGTCCACATTTAAATCGCTAAAGAGTTGGTTAGACACTGAGTAAATCGTTGAAAATATATCCAATAACATGATCCTCTCTAATTCTGGACTTGTGGTATGAGTATAGGTTGTGCGTGAACGTGTTGGAACCACTTCCTAATAATTGTCAGTCAGTCAGTCAGTCAACATTCACCTAACCTCCAGGTACCTCACCTAACTTCCTGTAGCGTCACCGAACCTCACGAAATGTAACCCAATGTAGTTTATAATCTATCCTAACATGACATAACATAACCACGCACTATATTACTTCGGTAAGAGTAATGAGTTTTAATACGCAAAGTTGCAGTTATCATTCATGCATACATACATACATACATACATAACATGCTAGTGGCAGGGGGGATTGAAGTGAATTTTAGGAGGAGAGAATAGGTGCAGTGGCTAAACAGCGCTTGCGTGAGGGACTTTAAGCAGCAACTCGCCTGGATGCGGCAGGATAGAGTCAGGTCAAGCGTCCGGTGCATGTTGGGTTCCGCCATGGTTTCTCAGTGTTGGGTCGGCTTGATTGTGTGTGTTGTTTTCTTGTTTGGAGGAAATGTCTTGGTATTCTTCTTCTTAGCTTGAAGTTGATTTTCTTCTAACTCTTCTCCTCTTGTTGTTCGTCTTCCTCGTGTCTGCTATCATTCTGTAAAGACTCTCTATATGTATGTAGGTATGAGTGAGTAACAGTTGCCGGTTACAGTGATACTTCATATTCGCTGGTGTTGTACTGTATGGCTTCGGTATTTCTTAATATACAAACAGCACCGTTAGTGGATTGAGGTATTTAAAAACCAGCCTGCATTACTTATATATAGAAATAAATAATGTGGCTTGGACAATAATGACGACTACTCTCTCCTACCTTCCCCAAACAAGGGCTTTTCGAAAGTATACATTGGACACAAATGACTTAGTACATACATTGGTGGTTTAACAAAAGCCCTCATTAGAGATAGGTGAAGGAGCACACAGTGAACATACAGATTAATGTTTGCACGCGTAGATCATGTAAGGTGAGGTGTTGAACACCAGACACGTGGTGTAGTAACTCCCTCACAGATGGCGTTATGAGGGGCCTGATGATGTAGCAGTTACCTCACAGATGGTGTTATGAGGAACTTCACATGATGATGCTGTAGCCAAACATTCACTACGTGGTGTCGTAGCATCTTGGGGACACCACGTGGTCGACATGACTCACTCATTCAAGTGGGTGAGGTGTGGTCCCAGGCCTCTCTATCGTGGAGTCTCAGGGGAAGTATAACCGGGTACCTGGGACCTCACTGTGTGAAGCTGGTTAGCTAGCTTGGGTAAGACTCAACTGCCGAGTTGTTTTTCACTGAGTTAAGCACTGTTCACCACTATTCATCACTGGTTCCATTCCTTTGCCAAATGAGATAGTACCTTATGGCAAGAACTTGTTGATAGTCCGGTGGGGAGGAGGGTTCAGGGGAGTGAGTTGGTATGGACCAACATATAAATAATAATAATAATAATAATAATAATTAACGGTTTATTGAAAGAGCTTGGCAGCCAGAAGGCTGAAAATATACAGTTACATATTTGGGGAATGGGTTACGAATTACAAATAATATACAAGTAACATGCGTGACACAAATAAGACATATAATAACTAGCTGGGGAAAAGCTCAAACTACAGTTCATTTCAACATAGTGACAGTGCAAGGAGTAGTGTTTACTGGGAGTGAGTACACTGATTTATTACAAGTTATCGATAATTTTTACAGTGGTTGGGACTGGGCTGTTCTTATAGAGATCAGTTCGTGCACGTATGGGCTGGATGCGGTTGTGGTGTCGAAGAGCAATTCTCGGACTAGGGATCTCAGGTGGTAGTAGGAGCCGGTGTCGGGGATGGTGTAGAAGCTTCTTACCAAATTTGCAGATGAGGTCGTGGTGATGGTCAGTGAGAGTCTAAAGGGTCGGTCAGTGTGTTGAGCGCTTCTTGATATGTGGAGTAGGAAGGGTAGAGAATAATCTTGCATGGCCTCTTTTGCACTTTTTCTAGGTGTTTACGTTGTGTGGCATTTAGGGAGGAAGACCAGGTGAGCTTGGGAAGTATGAATGTTGTGTAAACACTGAGGAGCTGGTGTGCAGGAACACCGAGGGACTTGAGTCGGAGTAGGAGGTGCAGACGGAAACTGGAGGATTTGATAACTTCACTGACGTGTGGTTTCTAATTTAGTTTGTTGTCTATGGTGACGCCGAGGAGCTTCGTGGAATCTAAAACCTGGAGTGTGTTCGGACCTAGAGTAATGGAAGGAGGTGGGACAATGTCGGAGGAGAGGTTGATGTGCATAACCATGGTTGTTGGTGGCCCAGTTTTGGAGACTGTTCAATAAATCATGAAGGGCGGTATAGTTTGGAGCAGAATTGTTGACGCTGATCCCAATGGTGGAGTCGTCGACATATTTCCAGCGAGCAGGGGTTTCTCTTAGGGCATCATTGATGAGCATAAGGAAGCAGAGTGGTCCCATCTTGGTGCCTTGGGGAACGCCACAGGTGAGTGACTGAAAGGTGGAGACAGCCAGCCCCTCGGAAGCGTACAGCTTGGCGTCGGTCACTGAGGAAGTCTGTAAGCCATGGTATAATAAGACTTCTCCGAAGCCCGAGGTCAATAGCTTTGTTGATTATTATATTGTGGTCGACTAGGTCGAACGCTTTAGTGAAATCAATGAAGGCGACAGCTACAGACGTTTTTCGTTTCTCGAGATGGCGGTATATGTAATCGAGAAAGCTGACAAGACAGTCAGTCAGTGGTGGAGGAAGTTTTCAGGTTGCCAAATTGCTGAGGGTCTACTACGACTCCTGCAATATCAGCAAAAGCCCAGCCAGTCGAACACAAAACTTTCACAGATTAGGCTGGGTATTGGGGTGATTGCAATAGGTCGTAGCTGAGTTAAGGATTGTGGGTTGGTTGACTTGGGCACTGGTGATACATAAGAGGTCTTCCAGTCAGCTGGGCATCTGGCTTGACTGAGAGAAGCATTGATGATGGAGCATAGGGGTTTAGCAAGCTCCGGGGAGAACTCCTTGAAGCGTTTCATTGGTAAGTCAATGGGGGTGGTAGAGCGTTTTAATTTTAGTTTGTCCAGGCGTTTTGCTATTTCAAATACTTCTACTAAGTCAGTGGGAAGGGGGGGGCTGGTAGGTAAGCAGGGAGAGTGGTTGTGTCAAGCCGGGGGAGCGTCTGGCATATAGTAGCGAAGTGTGTGTGTGTGTGTGTGTGTGTGTGTGTGTGTGTGTGTGTGTGTGTATACTACTGTACTTTTTAGATCCTCCTACGCAACCTAACCTATTATAGTTAAGTATAGTAGGCTATACACTATTTTGTTTGTATGTGTTATAAAATGAAATTGCATGTTATTATTTTTAATATTATTATTATTAATATTATTATTATTATTAGTAGTAGTAGTAGTATTATTATTATTATTATTGTTATTATTATTACATGCTAATATAATACTAAGTTGCCCGCCAGATTTCCTCAGAGATGGGAGGAGCACATTGGCGGCGGTGTTGTTTATACTCCGCCCGATTACTGATTCCTATTCACCGAGCCAGAGCTGGCGGGCGGCGTGTTATGTGCCACGTTTTGTTTCCCATTGGGCGTACCGCTCAGCTGTGGAGTAGGAGATTTCATAAAAAGAAAGTTTGAGTGGAGAGCACACCTTTTCCTTCACATACAGTTATCTTAGACCATCTACTAGTATAATAGTTTGCACAAAAATACTCTACACTCTTTCTAGGTTATTGTTATGTTTTTTTTTTTTTTTTTGATTTCTCATCAGATTGTGCATTCAACTAATATACACTATTAGTGTGTTTATTATTATGTTTTATAGTATTATTTCGTATAATATTGGGTAACACAATTAGAGTCACTAGTATAGTATATTTTCGGGGTTTATAGCAGTTTGTGGTCTAATAGTATCATGCTTTATGAGTGGTGTTCTATGTAGTGATGGATGATTAGGCAATAAAATATGCTTTGGGTGTTTATAGCAGTTTGTGGTCTACTAGTATCATGCTTTATGGGTGGTGTTCTATGTAGTGATGATTAGGCCATAAAATATGCTTTTGGTTTATTGCTAACAAAATATACTTTGCTCTACCGCTGGAGTGCAAAACATGGTGAAACTTACATACACCGTTAATAAAGTATTGATGGAAGAAGAAGAAGAAGAAGAAGAAGAAGAAGTAAGAGGAAGAATTGTGGAGGGAATGAACAGTGAGACAATGTATAGCCTCCGGGATGGCGGCAGCAGCGTTTCTGTTATTAATATATAATAAGACAATAGGAAAATATGTTGTTGTCTCTACCTGTATTATTACCTTTGCGATAGCATGGTTCAATTTTGGGAGG
Source organism: Homarus americanus (assembly GCF_018991925.1). NCBI lineage: Eukaryota > Metazoa > Arthropoda > Malacostraca > Decapoda > Nephropidae > Homarus > Homarus americanus. Next base: position 10,700 of record NW_024729430.1, on the reverse strand, counting down.
ACAGAGGAAGGAGCAGGAGGTTAGGAAGGGAGAGATAGTGTCTGTGATCCTCGGGTCACCACTCCTCGGATTGTGTCAGTTCAAGTTTAGAAGCTCCAACAACTTTCCCTGAATACGAATTGGCAACCTTTCGATTTACAACAGGTACCTACTTACTGCTACAGTAGGTAGGTGAACAGGGACCAAGGGGGCTAGGAAGAGTGTCCAAACAACTTGCCTGTGTGATGTAGTCGTGGCCAGAATTAGGTTAGGATACAGACACATCTGGCTAGTTAGTAACGCTGTACCCATACCGGAACACTCAGCATGTAAACTTGGTGATACACCTTTAAAGCACTATATTATTGAATGGGACACTGTCAAAGACTTCAGGCCACCTCACTTATTGTATCTTGAACTATGTCATTACTTCATTGAGGACATTACATTCTTGCTCTTTATCCCAAATTGGCTAGCCCACACTGGTAAATGTGTACTGTACTGTCAATGAATCTGATGTATTTCTTTGTGTATGAACCTGACTGAAAATAAGGTCGCCTCCCTGGCTGCTGCTGCTGCTGCTGCTGCTTCTTGCGCCCTTCTAAGTCCCGTTTAAGTCCCCCACCCCAGGCCCCCGCAGTACCCCTTCACATCTACACCATTCAAAAACAATTTCACTCAATTTCCACAATACTATGCTAATTACACGTAAAATAGAGTGTTATCCTGCAAAACGTTGATGTCGTATATTTCTCTCTTTAAGTGATATCCTGTGGCTCCGAAAGGAGCCTGTTTGGTTAGGTTGTCTTGTGTGAACGAACCTTGGGTTCTTATTTCTTCTCTGTCTTCTTGGGGAGGAGCACAGCTTGGATGTTAGGAAGGACACCCCCTTGGGCAATGGTGACTCCAGACAGGAGCTTGTTCGGCTCCTCGTCATTGCGAATGGCAAGCTGAAGATGACGCGGGATAATGCGGGTCTTCTTGTTGTCGCGGGCGGCGTTACCGGCCAGCTCGAGCACTTCTGCTGCCAGGTACTCCATGACGGCTGCAAGGTACACAGGTGCACCTGCACCAACACGCTCAGCATAGTTGCCTTTACGCAAGAGACGGTGGATCCTACCCACGGGGAACTGGAGTCCGGCCCTGCTAGAGCGGGACTTTGACTTGCCCTTCACCTTGCCTCCCTTGCCGCGTCCTGACATGTTGCTGCTGCTGCTTTTCGTGATAGGAGTTAAATTTCCGCCCGCCACCTTGGTCTTTTATACCAAGCTCAGGATCAGGCCAGGTGGCCGTCTCGCGGACCCAACCATTGTAAGAGAGCCGTAGCTGCAGCCAGTCTGATCCTGAGCGGCCCGCTCGGTATATAAGGAAAAGTTAGTCGGGCCAGTTTTCAATTCTCTCGCTCCGCGCCACGAGTAACTGTGCCGCCATGCCTCCCAAAACTTCCGGAAAGGCTGCCAAGAAGGCTGGAAAGGCCCAGAAGGCCATTGCCAAGGGTGACAAGAAGAAGAAGCGCAGGAGGAAGGAAAGCTACAGCATCTACATCTCCAAGGTACTGAAGCAAGTGCACCCCGACACAGGAGTCTCCTCCAAAGCTATGTCCATCATGAACTCTTTCGTGAACGACATCTTCGAGCGCATCGCTGCCGAAGCTTCCCGCCTGGCGCACTACAACAAACGCTCCACCATTACAAGTCGGGAAATCCAGACAGCTGTCCGACTCTTGCTGCCCGGTGAACTGGCCAAGCATGCCGTGTCTGAGGGCACCAAGGCTGTCACCAAGTACACCTCTTCCAAGTAAGAGGTTACTTGTGCACAACAAACACGCCATCCCACTACTACAACTTAAACGGCTCCATCGGAGCCACAGTTACATGTTAAAGAGACAGTTACCGACAGTGATATATTGAGAGGGAAATAAAAAAAAAAAAAAATTATAATAATCTGCATTCTCTATTGGCGTAGAAACCGGACTAAATCGAAACATAATAAATAAATAAATAAATTCTGCGTGGAGTACTTTTACACCCACTGCAAAGTGACATACATGGAGTGTGTTTGGGCTTCATTTCATGTTTGCAGCACGCCTATTTCATGTAAACAATTTATTTTATTTTATTGTATTTTATTGTATTTTCTTTTATTTTATTGTATTTTCTTTTATTTTATTTATTTATTTACTTACTTATTCTTTATACATTTATTTGTTACTAGCTCTTGTTTGTTGCACCCACCCACCTCCCGAATTGATGACCTACTATACATTCGTGCCTGCACGAATGTTACCAACTTACCGTTAGGCGATTTGGGTAACCGAAATTAACGCTCTCCTACCACCAACCATTTCGATTGTCATGAAAATTATCTTCAGAACAGTTCTTTGGCCCTGAGAAGGGCCAAGTTATAGATGTCTGGTAGGTTTTGTTGTGCTTTTTGTTTTTCCCCAAGGAAGAGGACTTAAGCACGCTCTCCGCGGATGCGCCGGGCCAGCTGGATGTCCTTGGGCATGATGGTAACGCGCTTGGCGTGAATGGCACACAGGTTGGTGTCCTCGAAAAGACCCACCAGGTAAGCCTCAGAGGCTTCCTGCAGAGCCATGACGGCAGACGACTGGAAGCGCAGGTCAGTCTTGAAATCCTGGAAGCGATCTCACGCACCAGGCGCTGGAAAAACGGCTTCCTGATGAGTAGCTCTGTGCTCTTCTGGTAACGACGGATCTCACGAAGGGCGACGGTTCAGGCCTGTAACGATGGGGCTTCTTGGTAGCACCACCGGTGGCTGGGGCAGACTTGCGAGCTGCTGGTGGCAAGCTGCTTCCGTGGTACTTGCCTCCAGTGGACTTTACTGAGCAGTCTGTTTAGTCACCAGACCATCTCGGCAAGCGAAATAAGTAAATCTGGTGGCCTGGTTGTTGTTGTTGTTGTATAGATTGTCGGACCGTAGTCCGACACGGGCCTTTGCCTATAGGCGGCCCGTTTGGTGGTTCCGGCTGGAGCTCCAGGAGCAGCCAGACCGGATTGGGATTGGAGGTGGTCCCACCTGCAGATTGGAGGGATACTGCAGGTTGCAAGTGTGAGCGGACCCCCGATCAGTGGACGCTTACCACCGGCCCCCACTCTTGGACGTGGTCAGCCTCGGAGTGGCGCGCCCCCCGAACTGGGGTCCGCACTTGCTGGGAGAGGATGCTTTCTAAGCCATCTGGGTGGTGGGTATCGTGTGATGACCCGGAGTAGGTGGTGAATGTGGTCTGTGTGGGCCTTTCGGGTTAGAGTGGCCGCTGGTGTTGTGTGTGTTTCTTGGGAGATTTGAGTTCTGTCTCGGAGGCTTTGTGTGACCTCGCAATCGAGGAGATAGTGTTCAAGTGGGTTGGCTGCTGGCTCCTGACAGTAGGTGCATTCCATGACGTCGTTTCCGATCATCTGCCAGGAGCACTTGTACCCTAGTCGTAGTCGGTGAAGGCTGACTTGGGTTTGTCTTGGAGTTTTCTTGTCTGCGAAAGGTGGTTCCCCTTTTGTGGCCGCCAGGTACCATTTGGCTGATTGGGAACCAGCGTCGAGTGCGTGAAGGAAGCTCTTTTTGATGTGGAGCTTGGTAGTCTTTCTGAGGTGATTCTTGATCTGTTGCACACTTGCTGGAACTTGGATGTGTACGCTACTGGAACGTGTAGCTGCCTTGGCTGCTTCGTCTGCCACGTCGTTTCCTCCGATCCCTACATGACTGGGAATCCAGTGTAAGACGACTGGTCGGTTTTGGCTTTGGAATTCCTGTAGCTGTGCGAGGATCGAGGTGATGATGTGGACGTTGTCTCTTGGTTGACTGTGTTGCAGCGCCTGCATGGCCGATTTCGAGTCCGTGTGAATTATGACGGACTTGTTGTGTTGTGTTGCAGCGTGTTGTAGGGCCTTTGAGATTGCTACCAGTTCTGTTTGTAGGGTGGAGCAGTCGTTGGAAAGTCTCCATTTGAGGGTCTGACCTTGGGTGTAGAAGGCCGCTCCGGATCTGTGATGTTTTGGGTCCACCGAGCCGTCTGTGAAGTATGATGCTGCATCAGCCGGTGTCTCGGTGGCTATGGCTTGGAGAGATATTTTTTTGAGGTCCTCCTTCTGGAGGTTGGCTTTACTGTCGCCGAGGTCGGTGAATTTGAGTGTGGCTGGTGGAGGGCTCCATGGTGGAGGAACAGTGTAACCATTGTCTCGTGTGTCTTGGTTGTTCTTGACGAGTGTTTCTGCTTGCAGGTGTCGGATGACCTCGCTTGCCTCGTGCGACCAGGTGGCCCCTCGCACTCTGTGGTCGAGGTGGAGGGAGGCACTGATTCGAATCTTGGCAGCTGTGGGCTTGTCTGCTCTGCAGATTTTGGCGAGGAGACCGGCTGTCACCTGCTTGACTCGTACTGCCAGGGGTGGTAGCTCGGTTTCCATTTGCAGATTGCAAATTCTGGTCCACATGGGTGCTCCGAGCATGGTCCTGAGAGCATTGTTTTGAATGACTTCTAGCTTAGCTATTTGGTCTTCTCTCAGTCCAATGAGTGCTGGAGCACTGTAATCTACCAGCGATCTGATGGCGGCTGTGTAGTAGGCTTTGAGCACATGAAGGTTTGCTCCTGCGGATTTGCTGGTGAGCGACCTCATTATATTGTGTCTGCTCTTCGTCCTGTGCCTGAGATACTCGAGTTGCGGCTTGAAGGTGAGTTTCTGGTCAAACCAGATTCCAAGACACTGGTGGGCGTTGGTCCAGACTACCGGCGTGTTTTGTATGGAGAGCGTCTTGTCTGGTGTGTCTGTGCAGATGGCCATCGCTTTCGACTTGGCTGGATTTATCTTGAGTCCAAGTCTGTTGCACTCCTCTTCTATAAGTTGGAGTGCGTGTTGCGTGTTGGCTAGTCTGTTCGATCCTCTTACTATAAGCTGTAAGTCGTCTGCATAGCATAGGAGCTTGGCTGTTTGTCTGAAGGGAAGTTTGACTAGATTTTCCATCAGGACATTGAACAGCATTGGACTGAGGATGCCTCCTTGTGGGGTTCCGTTTTCGTGGACCCTGTAGCTTGAGGTTGCTCCCTGAAAGCGTACTCGTGCTTCTCTCTGTGTGAGGTAGTTCTGGATCCACCCCAGCAACCTTCCTTTGACGCCTTTTTTAGCGAGCGTAGTTGTAATGGCCAAAGGATTTGCTAGTTCGAAGGCTTTCTCCAGGTCGAGGAAGACCACCAGAGCTGGTTTGTTGTCCACTGTGCTGAGTATCTCGGCGATGTTGTTGCCTGTGCCGGTGTTCTCGGTGTAAGCAAAGATGTGAGGGTGTGGGCTGCCTACTTTCCACTTGAGTCGGTTGAGAGCCATTCTTTCTCCGGTCTTCGCTATGCAGCTGAGAAGGGAGATGGGCCTCGGCTTGTCTGGTTCTCTGGGCTTCGGAATGGGCTGTATATCTGCCTTCTTCCATTCCGGTGGGAGTCTTTGTGCTGTCCACGAAGCATTGATGGCTTGCAGCAGAGCCTCGTGTCCGGCTGTACCGGCATGAGAGAGCATGGAGTAGGTTATCCTGTCGGCCCCTGGAGCTGTATCCTTGCTTCGTTTTAGCGACTTCTGGAGTTCTTGCTGGTTGAATGGTCTGTCAGTGTCATCTTCACTGTTGCAGGCCTCTTGGATCGTCTGGAGTCTGACCTGTCGCAGACGCCGTTGTGTCTCCTCCGCCTGTCTCGGGAGGTTCTTCGTTGCTGCTCGGTCAGAGAACAGTTTTGCAAGTCTCTCGGCTTCCTCTTCTGGGTTGGGATGAGTTGGTGGTGGTGGTGTTGCCTTCCCAGATGCCCTTCGGATCTGGGCCCACATCTTGCCAAGGGTGGTGTGCTCGTTCAGTTCGGAGCACCACTTGAGCCAGCTTGCGTTTTTAATTTCTTCCTTCTCTTCCCTGGTATCCTTGACTATGACTTGCAGGAGATGTCTGTTTGTTGCCGTGGGATGTCTCCTGTAGTTTCTTCGGGCCATGTTCACTCTGTGGTTGAGTTCTTTCACCCTGGGACAGTAGTACCAGTAATCATTGTACTGTCTTGATGTGGGTTTTGTTTTTGGGATAGCCTCTTCTGCCGCTAGGTGAAACGCCTCGACCAATTGGTGGTGGAGGGTTGTCTCATCCGCGGGTGCTGCGCCGGCCGGCTGTGATTTTTCGCGCCACTTAGCCAGGTGTTTCTTGAAGAGTCCCCAGTCTGCCTTTTGAGTGTTGTATCTCCATCTCGGGGGGGGTGGAGTGGGGAGTTTGTTCACCTTCAGCGTTGTTAGGGTGGCGAAGTGGTCACTGGTCAGCGTGGGGTGTATCTGCCAGGAGGCCGAAGGCTGTAGTGCACTGGAGACGAAGGTTAGATCTAGCCTTCCTCCCCTAGTGTGGGTGGGCTCTCCGGTGTTCAGGAGGCAGATCTCGGGTGTATCTTGAAAGGTGGTGTATAGGTGTAGGCCGTCTTCATTTGTGGGGCTTGCCGAGCTTAGGAAGGGATGATGTGCGTTGAAATCCCCTCCTATGAGTGTGGCGTGGTCAGCGGCCGAAGCAAATAATTGAGTAACCTCCAGTGAGCCCCTTGGGTTCTTGTAGATGTTGTGAACAGTTAATTCCCGTTCTTGGAGGGTTACTTTGACGGCCTGTGTCTCGATGTTTTCCCCACATGGAAATTGCTGCGTGACATCGGCGGAGGGTATGCTTGACTTGACCAAGATCATACATCCTCTTGTTGACGCCTGCGTGAAATGCCTCCTGTATGTCTTGTAACCGCTGAATTTGAAACAGTGGTGTTCTTGTAGAAGTGTTTCTTGTAGGAGTATGATGTCAAGCTTGTCCTTGGCTGCTGCTTCTTGTAGGAGGTGTTTCTTGTTTTTGATGCCCTGAGCATTCCATGTTAGGATGTTCAGGGTGCTGACGTTTTCCACCACTGTTTCATCGGGGACTTCTGGTGGTCCTCGATGGAGATGTCCAAGTTCGATTCCAACTGAATCAGGTCCATGTCTTCGTGTTCTGTGGTTTTTGCCTTCTGGGCCGTGGTTCGGTTCAGGGGAGTTGAAACGTCCAGTTTCTTTCTGGGAGCTGTCGGTATCTTGGGAGCTGTCGGTGTCTTGGGTTCTCTGGTGGCCTTCTTCGGTGTAGAGTGTACCTCGGCTGTTACTCGTGTGCGGACCGGCGTGGCTTCCTCCACTGAGGTGGCTGGAGCTGTGGCGACTTGCCCGAGGACGCTCCCCATGAGTATTTGGAGCTGTGTGGGTTGGATCTTGTGGCCCAGTAGTCCGGCTAGGCCCTCCGCGAAGGTCGTCAGTACATTGGCTAGGTCTGATATGTGTATCATTCCTTCTGGTGCCTTGGTGTGTGCTTCTTTTGTCTTTCTCGTGGTTGTCGTTCTCTGCTGCTTGGGTGGCTGAGGTGTGGCTGTAGTGAGGCCAGGAAACTGGGCTGCACTTTGGGTGTTGACTGGCTGAGGAGGTTGTCTTTGTTGTTTGGGCCTTTGGGTTCCCCACACGAAGGTACTTGGTGGGGCTGGTGTGTAGGCGGTGGGGGCCGGTCTTGCTGCTGGTCGGTTTGCCTGGACCCTCTTTGTTCTCTCGGAGCATCCAGGATTCCAGGCGTGGTGTTTGCCCCCGCAGTTGGCACACTTGGGGGCAATTTTTTCCCCATTTTTCAGCTTGGTGAGGCAGGAGTGTGTGCCGTGCTTCTGTGCGCAGACTGCGCAGATTTCCCTGTACGTGCACCTTGTCTGATGGTGCCCGTATTTCTGGCATCTGAAGCACCGCAGGGGCTCTGGGACGAAGGGCCTCACTTCGTAGATCCCCCAGGTTTTGAGGTCTATGGTGCTGGGGGGTGAGCGTTATGAGGACTTGTTTCGTGGTGGCCGTCTTGTCGGACAGGGGAGAGCATCTCTCGGCTTTTAGGATCTTCGGGTGGTTCTCCAGGGGTTCGAGAGGTAGTTCCTTTGGGTACCGGAGGACTACCGACTTCATCAGTTTCTGGGCGGGGTCTAGCTTGGTTGAAGTAATGGTGGTGGTGTTTTGTAGGTAAGTGTCGAGGGTGGTGGCGGAGTTCTTGTCTTTGGGGTGAACGATCATCTCCCCCTTTAGGTTGGGCCGCACTGAGAACTTGGCCAGTGGGTTTTGCTTTTCCATCTCTGTGACGGCGGCATATGTTGTTTTTGCGTCCGTTTTCGTGATCCGGAATTTTGGCAGTGTCGTTGGAGGTGAGCTGGTGGTGGTGATGGGTGCCTTGGGGGCTGCTTGACGGCAATCGTTTCCCGAAAAGGCACGTCGGCGTTTCTTGTTTTCTACCTTCGTCCAGTTGTCCTCAGTAGCGGTAGCAGTGGTGGTGGTGGTGGAGGTGGTGGTGGTGGTGGAGTTGTTGGAGGTGGTGGCAGAGTTCCTACTTTTCAGGGCTTCATTGAAGGCGCGTAACTGGTCTGCTTTCTCTGTGCGAAGCCTGTCGTGGTTCGGGTCGTCAGGTTGGCGGTTCAGGCGGGGATCGCGGTTAGGAGGGCGTACGCGCTCCATAACCGGGTTTTTTTTTTTTTTTTATTTTTTTTTTTATCCTACCTATTCCGGTTGAGTAAATAGCAAAGGAATTACAGCACTCCCCACTAGCTGGTGGTCGTAGAGTGGTTCCTGAGCTTCTCTCACGGAGCCCCGATTGGGGAAGCCTACTTCCTAGTGTATGTGACTGCTCACTTATAGACGTGAGCTAAGTGTGCCTATTTGGGAAGGATAAGGATTGCTACCCTCTTTCCAGGTGGACCCGCACGATCACGGTTTTCCTGGAAAGACTCGGCTGGGGAGGGTTTTGCTCCGACCCCCTTTCGTGTTCACAATCTCCTGGGAGGGAGGTGAACAGTTACAGGGGGGACCGCAGGACGAATACACTTTTGAGGGTGCAGGTCCCTAGGCCAGAGCGAAAAAGGAAAAATAGTAGTAGAAGGAAAAGGGCTCAAACCACGCCGGGAATATCGCGCTATAACTGCTCTCCAGCTGGAGTGTGGGTCACTCACACCACCAGTGGGGAGGGCAAGCTAATGCTCGATAAACCAAGAACGCTCGTGAGTTGTTGTGGGCGATGACAGTCGTGGGTGGTCCGGTCCGGGAAGATGGCCAACAATGGCACGAGGGAGAGGGCGGTCTTCAAGGTTCCGGGTCCAGCAGGAGGTCTTGTTGAGAGGTCTTCTTCGTTCAGGAGCGATGTGATAAGTGGCGGCCCTGGCAGGCGGGCGGGCTTATATACAGACATTCTCCACCTCAGTGGCCACCTCATTGGCCACGAGTGCCGCATGCGTCATCCGCAAGCTACGCCCCACCTCCAAGAGGGAGGGACGGCCTTGGATGAACGATACTACCGCTGCGTCCACAGCACGCCACCTACTCCCACCAAACCGTGGGCGAAGCCACACCAGGACCACCTGTAGTAGCAACCACAACAACATGACTGGACGAGGCAAAGGAGGCAAGGGACTTGGAAAGGGTGGCGCCAAGCGTCATCGTAAGGTGCTTCGTGACAACATCCAGGGTATCACCAAGCCCGCCATTCGTCGTCTAGCTCGGCGTGGAGGTGTTAAACGTATATCCGGCCTCATCTACGAGGAGACCCGCGGCGTCCTCAAGGTGTTTCTGGAGAACGTCATCCGTGACGCCGTCACCTACACCGAGCACGCAAAAAGGAAGACCGTCACCGCCATGGATGTGGTGTATGCCCTGAAACGGCAGGGCCGCACCCTTTATGGTTTTGGTGGTTAATCAACCTGATGGACGGGCGCACACCACCACCACCACCACCACCACCACGACAAACAAATATACGGACCTAATTTTAGGTCCACATTTAAATCGCTAAAGAGTTGGTTAGACACTGAGTAAATCGTTGAAAATATATCCAATAACATGATCCTCTCTAATTCTGGACTTGTGGTATGAGTATAGGTTGTGTGTGAACGTGTTGGAACCACGTCCTAATAATTGTCAGTCAGTCAGTCAACATTCACCTAACCTCCAGGAACCTCACCTAACTTCCTGTAGCGTCACCGAACCTCACGAAATGTAACCCAATGTAGTTTATAATCTATCCTAACATGACATAACATAACCACGCACTATATTACTTCGGTAAGAGTAATGAGTTTTAATACGCAAAGTTGCAGTTATCATTCATTCATACATACATACATACATACATAACATGCTAGTGGCAGGGGGGATTGAAGTGAATTTTAGGAGGAGAGAATAGGTGCAGTGGCTAAACAGCGCTTGCGTGAGGGACTTTAAGCAGCAACTCGCCTGGATGCGGCAGGATAGAGTCAGGTCAAGCGTCCGGTGCATGTTGGGTTCCGCCATGGTTTCTCAGTGTTTGGTCGGCTTGATTGTGTGTGTTGTTTTCTGGTTTGGAGGAAATGTCTTGGTATTCTTCTTCTTAGCTTGAAGTTGATTTTCTTCTAACTCTTCTCCTCTTGTTGTTCGTCTTCCTCGTGTCTGCTATCATTCTGTAAAGACTCTCTATATGTATGTAGGTATGAGTGAGTAACAGTTGCCGGTTACAGTGATACTTCATATTCGCTGGTGTTGTACTGTATGGCTTCGGTATTTCTTAATATACAAACGGCACCGTTAGGAGATTGAGGTATTTAAAAACCAGCCTACATTACTTATATATAGAAATAAATAATGTGGCTTGGACAATAATGACAACTACTCTCTCCTACCTTCCCCAAACAAGGACTTTTCGAAAGTATA
>NW_024729429.1:0-2183 GCF_018991925.1 Homarus americanus | reverse complement strand
GATCCATATATATTTCAATTGCCCAATAATCACACGGGCTTCTACATATAATCAACACCTCACCCCACCAGAATTCGAACCCACGATCATATAATTGTGACCGGGGAAGGCTGCCTCTGTTCTACCAGGACAATAAAAGCAGTCCTTGACTCTGCTATATTTCACACAGAGCCTGTTCAACGACGTTATGACGGTGTGAACCTCTACCGGGGACCACCAGTGCCGCTTACGTGATCAGAGCAACGTTTTACCAAATCCGGATTCGAAACACGAGGAGCCATGTATATTACATTAGCCCAATAAAGCACGCGGATTTCTAAATATAATCAACACCTCACCCCACCAGGAATCAAACCCACAATATTATAATTGTTACCGGGGAACGCTACCTCTGGGCCACCAGGACACTAAAAGCAGTCCTAGACTCTGTTATATTTCATACAAAGCCTGTTCAATGAGCTTATGGCGCCGTGAACCTCTAATGGGAACCACCCGTGCCGCTTAGGTGATCAGAGCAATGTTTTACCCAATCCGCTTCGAAGACAGACCCAGTATATTCTTATTACGTTCATAAAAGCACGCGCGACTTCTCAGACGAATCAAACACTACACTCCCCACCAGGATTCAACCCACGATCTTATATAATTGTGACTGTGAACGCTACCTCTGGGGCCAATGACAGGACACTCAAAAAGAAGTCTCTAGATCACAGGTATTTCACAATAAAAGTTCTTTTGAACGAAAGCTTATAGCGGCGTCGTGGAACTCTATCGGACCACCCGGTGTTACAGGTGTGATTAGAGCATTTTTTTACCAAATCCGGCTTCGAAAAACGAGGATCCATATATATTTCATTAGCCCAATAAAGCACCCGGACTTCTACATATGATCAAAACCTCACCCCACAAAGATTCAAACCCAAAATCTTATAATTGTGACCAGGAAACGCTACCTGTGGACCACCAGGATTCAAACCCAAAATCTTATAATTGTGACCAGGGAATGCTACCTGTGGACCACCAGGACACTAAAAGCAGTCCTAGACTCTGTTATATTTCACGCAAAGCCTGTTCAACGAGCTTATGGCGCCGTGAACCTCTACTGGGGACCTACAGTGCCGCTTAGGTGATTAGAGCAACTTTTTACCAAATCCGGCTTCGAAAAACGAGGATCCATATATATTTAATTAGCCCAATAAAGCACGCGGACTTCTACATATGATCAAAACCTCACCCCACAAGGATTCAAACCCAAAATCGAATAATTGTGACCAGGGAACGCTACCTGTGGACCACCAGGATTCAAACCCAAATTCTTATAATTGTGACCAGGGAATGCTACCTGTGGACCACCAGGACACTAAAAGCAGTCCTAGACTCTGTTATATTTCACGCAAAGCCTGTTCAACGAGCTTATGGCGCCGTGAACCTCTACTGGGGACCACCAGTGCCGCTTAGGTGTTCAGAGCAACGTTTTACCAAATCCGGCTTCGAAACACGAGGATCCATATATATTTCATTAACCCAATAAAGCATGCGGACTTCTACATATAATCAACACCTCACCCCACCAGGATTCGAACCCAAAATCTTATAATTGTGACCGGGGAACGCTACCTCTGGGCCACCAGGACACTAAAAGCAGTCCTAGACTCTGTTATATTTCATACAAAGCCTGTTCAATGAGCTTTTGGTGCCGTGAACCTCTAATGGGAACCACCCGTGCCGCTTAGGTGATCAGAGCAATGTTTTACCCAATCCGGCTTCGAAATACGAGGATCCATACATATTTCATTAGCCCAATAAAGCACGCGGACGTCTACATATAATCAACACCTCTACCCACCAGCATTTGAACCCACGATCTTATAATTGTGACCGGGGAACGCTACCTCTGGACCACCAAGTAACTAAAAGCAGTCCTTGACTCTGTTCTATTTCACACAAAGCCTGTTGAATGAACTTATGGCGCCGTGAACCTCCAATGGGGACCATCCGTGCCGCTTAGGTGATCAGAGCAATGTTTTACCAAATCCGGCTTCGAAACACGAGGAGCCATGTATATTACATTAGCCCAATAAAGCACGCGGACTTCTAAATATAATCAACACCTCACCCCACCAGGATTCGAACCCAAAATCTTATAATTGTGACCGGCGAACGCTACCTCTGGGCCACCAGGA
>NW_024729428.1:0-10418 GCF_018991925.1 Homarus americanus | reverse complement strand
GGGCGAAAACAAAAAATGGCAATTATTGCCTTATATGTGATTAATGGCAGAAGAGGGACGAAAACAAAAAATGGCAACAATTGCCTTATATGTGATTAATGGCAGCAGTGGGGCGAAAACAAAAAATGGCAACAATTGCCTTCTATGGGAATAATGGCAGCAGAGGGGCGAAAACAAAAAATGGCAACAATTGCCTTATATATGATTAATGGCAGCAGAGCGGCGAAAACAAAAAATGGCAACAATTGCCTTATAAGTGATTAATGGCAGCAGAGGGGCGACAATAAAAAATGGCAGCAATTGCCTTATATGTGATTAATGGCAGCAGTGGGGCGAAAACAAAAAATGACAACAATTGCCTTATATGCGATTAACGGCAGCAGAGGGACGAAAACAAAAAATGGCAACAATTGCCTTATATGTGATTAATGGCAGCAGTGGGGCGAAAACAAAAAATGGCAACAATTGTCTTATATGCGATTAACGGTGGCAAAGGGACGAAAACAAAAAATGGCAACAATTGCCTTATATGTGATTAATGGCAGAAGAGGGACGAAAACAAAAAATGGCAACAATTGCCTTAAATGTGGTTAATAGCAGCAGTGGGGCGAAAACAAAAAATGGCAACAATTGCCTTATATGCGATTAACGGTGGCAGAGGGACGAAAATAAAAAATGACAACAATTGCCTTATATGTGATTAATGGCAGCAGTGGGGCGAAAACAAAAAATGGCAACAATTGCCGTATATGTGATTAATGGCAGCAGAGTGGCGAAAACAAAAAATGGCAAGAATTGCCTTATATGTGATTAATGGCAGAAGAGGGACGAAAACAAAAAATGGCAACAATTGCCTTAAATGTAGTTAATGGCAGCAGAGTGGCGAAAACAAAAAATGGCAAAATACCACCTATATGTGATTAATGGCAAGGGTGGGCGAAAACAAAAATGGCAACAATTGCCTTATATGCAAATGAACTGCGTTATAGGGACGAAAACAAAAATGGCAATGCACTGCCTTATAAGTGTGATTAAATGGTAAAGACGGACGAAAACAAAAATGGCAACAATTGCTCAAATGTGGTTAATGGCAGCAGAGGTGTTGAAACAAAACCGCACCAATTGCCTTATATGTGATTAATGGCAGCAGTGGGGCGAAAACAAAAATGGCAACAATTGTATTATATGTGATTAATGGCAGCAGAGGGGCGAAAACAAAAAATGGCAACAATTGCCTTATATGTGATTAATGGCAGCAGAGAGGCGACATTAAAAAATAGCAACAATTGCCTTATATGTGATTAATGGCAGCAGTGGGGCGAAAACAATAAATGCCAACAATTGCCTTATATGTGATTAATGGCAGCAGAGGGGCGAAAACAAAAAATGGCAACAATTGCCTTATATGTGATTAATGGCAGGAGAGGGGCGACAATAAAAAATGGCAACAATTGCCTTATATGTCATTAATGGCAGCAGTGGGGCGAAAACAAAAAATAGCAATTATTGCCTTATATGTGATTATTGGCAGCAGAGGGGCGAAAACAAAAAATGGCAACAATTGCCTTATATGTGATTAATGGCAACAGAGGGGCAAAAACAAAAAATGGCAACAATTGCCTTATATGTGATTAATGGCAGGAGAGGGGCGACAATAAAACATGGCAACAATTGCCTTATATGTCATTAATGGCAGCAGTGGAGCGAAAACAAAAAATAGCAATTATTGCCTTATATGTGATTATTGGCAGCAGAGGGTGAAAACAAAAAATGGCAACAATTGCCTTATATGTGATTAATGGCAGCAGAGGGCGATAATAAAAATGGCAATTGCCTTATATGTGATTAATGGCAGCAGAGGGGCGATAATAAAAATGGCAACAATTGCCTTATATGTGATTAATGGCAGCAGTGAAGCGACAAAAAAAAATGGCAACAGTTGCCTTATATGTGATTAATGGCAGAAGACGGACGAAAACAAAAAATGGCAACAATTGCCTTATATGTGATTAATGGCAGCAGAGGGGCAACAATAAAAAATGGCAACAATTGCCTTATATGTGATTAATGGCAGCAGTGGGGCGAAAACAAAACATGGCAACAATTGCCTTATATATGATTAATGGCAGCAGAGGGGCGAAAACAAAAAATAGCAACAATTGCCTTATATGTGATTAATGGCAGCAGAGGGGCGAAAACAAAAAATGGCAACAATTGCCTTATATGTGATTAATGGCAGCAGAGGGGCGACAATAAAAAATGGCAACAATTGCCTTATATGTGAATAATTGCAGCAGAGGGGCGACAATAAAAAATGGCAACAATTGCCTTATATGTGATTAATGGCAGCAGTGGGGCGAAAACAAAAAATGGCAACAATTGCCTTATATGTGATTAATTACAGCAGTGGAGGGCAAACAAAAAATGGCGACAATTGCCTTATATGTGATTAATTACAACGGTGGAGCGAAAATAAAAAATGGCAACAATTGCTTTATATGTGATTAATGGCCGCAGTGGGGCGAAAACAAAAAATGGCAACAATTGCCTTATATGTGATTAATGGCAGCAGAGGGGCGACAATAAAAAATGGCAACAATTGCCTTATATGTGAATAATGGCAGCAGAGGGACGAAAACAAAAAATCGCAACAATTGCCTTAAATAAGGTTAATGGCAGAAGAGGGACGAAAACAAAAAATGGCAACAATTGCCTTATATGCGATTAACGGCAGCAGAGGGACGAAAACAAAAAATGGCAACAATTGCCTTATATGTGATTAATGGCAGCAGAGGGGCGACAATAAGAAATGGCAACAATTGCCTTATATGTGAATAATGGCAGCAGAGGGGCGATAATAAAAAATGGCAACTATTGCCTTATATGTGAATAATGGTAGCAGTGGGGCGAAAACAAAAAATGGCAACAATTGCCTTATATGTGATTAATGGCAGGAGAGGGGCGACAATAAAAAATGGCAACAATTGCCCAGGTCATTAATGGCAGCAGTGGGGCGAAACAAAATGGCAACAATTGCCTTATATGTGATTAATGGCAGTGGAGCGAAAACAAAATGGCAACAATTGCCTTATATGTGATTAACAGCAGTAGAGGGACGAAAACAAAAATGGCAAATAATTTCCTTATATTTGATTAATGGCAGCAGTGGGCGAAAAACAAAAAATGGGCAACAATTGCCTTATATGTGATTAATGGCAGCCAGGGGGCGAAACAACAAATGGCAACAATTGCCTTATATGTGATTAATGCAGGCAGAGGGGCGACAATAAAAAAATGGCAAATAATTGCCTTATATGTCATTAATGGCAGCAGTGGGCGAAAACAAAAAATGGCAACAATTGCCTTATTTGTGATTAATGGCAGCAGTGGAGCGAAAACAAAAAATGGCAACAATTGCCTTATATGCGATTAACGGCAGCAGAGGGACGAAAACAAAAAATGGCAAGAATTGCCTTAAATGTGATTAATGGCAGCAGTGGGGCGAAAACAAAAAATGGCAGCAATTGCCTTGTATGTGATTAATGGCAGCAGAGGGGCGACAATAAAAAATGGCAACAATTGCCTTATATGTGATTAATGGCAGCAGTGGGGCGAAAACCATAATGGCAACAAATGCCTTATATGCGATTACCGGCAGTAAGGGACGAAAACGAAAAATGGCAACAATTGCCTTATATCTGATTAACTGCAGCAGTGGGGCGAAAACAAAAAATGGCAACAGTTGCCTTATATGCGATTAACGGCAGCAGAGGGCGACAGTAAAAATGGCGTAATTGCCTTTATGCAATACGGCAGCAGAGGGCGACAATAAAAATGGCAACAATTGTCTTATATGTGATTAACGGCAGAAGAGGGACGAAAACAAAAAATGGCAACAATTGCCTTAAATGTGATTAGTGGCAGCAGTGGGGCGAAAACAAAAAATGGCAACAATTCCCTTATATGCGATTATCGGCAGCAGAGGGACGAAAACAAAAAATGGCAACAATTGCCTTTTATGTGATTAATGGCAGCAGAGTGGCGAAAACAAAAAAAGGCAACAATTGCCTTATATGTGATTAATGGCAGCAGAGGGGCGAAAACAAAAAATGGCAACAATTGCCTTATATGTGATTAATGGCAGCAGAGGGGCAAAAACAAAAAATGGCAACAATTGCCTTATATGTGATTAATGGCAAGAGAGGGGCGACAATAATACATGGCAACAATTGCCTTATATGTTATTAATGGCAGCAGTGGGGCGAAAACAAAAAATGGCAATTATTGCCTTATATGTGATTAATGGCAGAATAGGGACGAAAACAAAAAATGGCAACAATTGCCTTAAATGTGGTTAATAGCAGCAGTGGGGCGAAAACAAAAAATGGCAACAATTGCCTTATATGCGATTAACGGTGGTAGAGGGACGAAAATAAAAAATGACAACAATTGCCTTATATGTGATTAATGGCAGCAGGGCGAAACAAAATGGCAACAATTGGTTTCTGCGAATACGGCAGCAGAGGCGGCGAAACCTGCAAATGCAAGGCAACAATTGCCTTTATATGTGATTAATGGCAGGAGAGGGGCGACAATAAATAATGGCAACAATTGCCTTTATATGCCACGGCAGCAGGTGGGGGCGAAACAAAATGGCAATGGTTTCTATATGTGATTAATGGCAGGAGAGGGGCGAAAACAATAAATGGCAACAATTGCCTTATATGTAATTAATGGCAGCAGAGGGGCAACAATAAAAAATGGCAACAATTGCCTTACATGTGAATAATGGCAGCAGAGGGGCGACAATAAAAAATGGCAGCAATTGCCTGATATGTGATTAATGGCAGCAGTGGGGCGAAAACAAAAAATGGCAACAATTGCCATATATGTGATTAATGGCAGCAGATGGGCGAAAACAAAAAATGGCAACAATTGCCTTATATGTGAATAATGGCAGCAGAGGGGCGAAAACAAAAAATGGCAACAATTTCCTTATATGTGATTAATGGCAGCAGAGGGGCGAAAACAAAAAATGGCAAGAATTGCCTTATATGTGAATAATGGCAGCAGAGGGGCGACAATAAAAAATGGGAATAATTGCCCTATATGTGATTAATGGCAGCAGTGGGGCGAAAACAAAATATGGCAACAATTGCCTTATACGTGATTAATGGCAGAAGAGGGACGAAAACAAAAAATGGCAACAATTGCCTTATATGTGATTAATGGCAGCAGAGGGGCGAAAACAAAAAATGGCAACAATTGCCTTATATGCGATTAACGGCAGGAGAGGGACGAAAACGAAAAATGGCAACAATTGCCTTTTATGTGATTAATGGCAGTAGAGGGGCGAAAACAAAAAAAGGCAACAATTGCCTTATATGTGATTAATGGCAGCAGAGAGGCGACAATAAAAAATGGCAACAATTGCCTTATATGGATTAATGGCAGCAGTGGGGCGAAAACAAAAAATGGCAACAATTGCCTTATATGTGATTAATGGCAGCAGTGGCGCAAAAACAAAAAATGAAACAATTGCCTTATATGCGATTAACGGCAGTAGAGGGACGAAAACAAAAAATGGCAACAATTGCCTTATATGTGATTAATGGCAGCAGAGGGGCGAAAACAAAAAATGGCAACAATTGCCTTATATGTGATTAATGGCAGCAGAGAGGCGACAATAAAAAATGCCAACAATTGCCTTATATGTGATTAATGGCAGCAGTGGGGCGAAAAACAACAAAATGGCAACAATTGCTTTATATGGATTAATGGCAGCAGTGGGGCGAAAACAAAAAATGGCAACAATTGCCTTATATGGACACGGCGGCAGAGTGGGCGAAAACAAAAATGGCAACAATTGCCTTTATATGTGATTAATGGCAGCAAAGGCGACAATAAAAAATGGGCAACAATTGCCTTATATGTGATTAACGGCAGCAGACGGGCGAAAATAGAAATGGCAACAATTGCCTTATATGCGATTAACGGCAGCAGAGGACGAAAAACAAAAACGGCAACAATTGTCTTATATGTGATTAATGGCAGCAGTAGGGCGAAAACAAAAAATGACAACAATTGCCTTATATGTGATTAACGACAGTACAGAGACGAAAACAAAAAATGGCAACAATTGCCTTATATGTGATTAACAGCAGCAGAGGGGCGAAAACAAAAAATGGCAACAATTGCCATATATGCGATTAACGACAGTAGAGGGACGAAAAAAAATAGCAACAATTGCCTTATATGTGATTAACGGCAACAGAGGGGCAAAAACAAAAAAGGGGCAACAATTGCCTTGTATGTGATTAACGGCAGCAGAGGGGCGAAATAAAAAAATTGCAACAATTGCCTTATAAGCGATTACGGGTAGCAGAGGGACGAAAACGAAAAATAGCAACAATTGCCTTATATGTGATTAATGGCAGAAGTAGGGCGAAAACAAAAAATGGCAACAATTGCCTTATATGTGATTAATGGCAGCAGTGGGGCAAAAACAAAAAATGGCAACAATTGCCTTATATGCGATTCACGGCAGTAGAGGGACGAAAACAAAAAATGGCAACAATTGCCGTATATGTGATTAATGGCAGAAGTGGGGAGAAAAAAATGGCAACAATTGCCTTATACGTGATTAATGGCAGAAGTAGGGCGAAAACAAAAAATGGCAACAATTGCCTTATATGTGATTAATGGCAGCAGTGGGGCAAAAACAAAAAATGGCAACAATTGCCTTATATGTGATTAACGGCAGCAGCGGGGCGAAAACAAAAAATGGCAACAATTGCCTTATATGTGATTAATGGCAGAAGTGGGGAGAAAAAAAATGGCAACAATTGCCTTATACGTGATTAATGGCAGCAGTGGGGCAAAAACAAAAAATGGCAACAATTGCCTTATATGCGAATAACGGCAGTAGAGGGACGAAAACAAAAAATGGCAACAATTGCCTTATATGTGATTAATGGCAGCAGGGCAAAAAAAAGGCATCAATTGCCTATATGACAACGGCAGTAGAGGACTAAACAAAAATGGGCAAATACTGCTTTATATGTGATTAATGGCAGCAGAGGCGAAACAAGAAAGGGCAACAATTGCCTTATATGCCATTACGGGTAGCAGAGGGACGAAAACGAAAAATGGCAACAATTGCCTTTTATGTGATTAATGGCAGTAGAGGGGCGAAAACAAAAAAAGGCAACAATTGCCTTATATGTGATTAATGGCAGCAGAGAGGCGACAATAAAAAATGGCAACAATTGCCTTATATGGATTAATGGCAGCAGTGGGGCGAAAACAAAAAATGGCAACAATTGCCTTATATGTGATTAATGGCAGCAGTGGCGCAAAAACAAAAAATGAAACAATTGCCTTATATGCGATTAACGGCAGTAGAGGGACGAAAACAAAAAATGGCAACAATTGCCTTATATGTGATTAATGGCAGCAGAGGGGCGAAAACAAAAAATGGCAACAATTGCCTTATATGTGATTAATGGCAGCAGAGAGGCGACAATAAAAAATGCCAACAATTGCCTTATATGTGATTAATGGCAGCAGGGAAGAAACAACAAATGGCAACAATTGCTTTATATGGATTAATGGCAGCAGGGGTTTAGGCAAAACAAAAATGGCAACAATTGCCTTATATGTGATTACTTATGGCAGGGAAGGAAAACAAAATGGCAAATAATTGCCCTATATGTGATTAATGGCAGCAAAGGGGCGACAATAAAAAATGGCAACAATTGCCTTATATGTGATTAACGGCAGCAGAGGGGCGAAAATAGAAAATGGCAACAATTGCCTTATATGCGATTAACGGCAGCAGAGGGACGAAAACAAAAAATGGCAACAATTGCCTTATACGTGATTAATGGCAGCAAAGGGACGAAAACAAAAAACGGCAACAATTGTCTTATATGTGATTAATGGCAGCAGTAGGGCGAAAACAAAAAATGACAACAATTGCCTTATATGTGATTAACGACAGTAGAGAGACGAAAACAAAAAATGGCAACAATTGCCATGCCATATATGTGATTAACGACAGTAGAGGGACGAAAAAAAATGGCAACAATTGCCTTATATGTGATTAACGGCAACAGAGGGGCAAAAACAAAAAAGGGGCAACAATTGCCTTGCATGTGATTAACGGCAGCAGAGGGGCGAAATAAAAAAATTGCAACAATTGCCTTATAAGCGATTACGGGTAGCAGAGGGACGAAAACGAAAAATGGCAACAATTGCCTTATATGTGATTAATGGCAGAAGTAGGGCGAAAACAAAAAATGGCAACAATTGCCTTATATGTGATTAATGGCAGCAGTGGGGCAAAAACAAAAAATGGCAACAATTGCCTTATATGCGATTCACGGCAGTAGAGGGACGAAAACAAAAAATGGCAACAATTGCCTTATATGTGATTAACGGCAGCAAAGGGGTGAAAACAAAAAATGGCCACAATTGCCTTATATGGGATTACCGGCAGCAGAGGGACGAAAACGAAAAATGGCAACAATTGCCTTATATGTGATTGATGGCAGCAGTGGGGCGAAAACAAAAAATGGCAACAATTACCTTATATGTGATTAATGGCAGCAGTGGGGCGAAAACAAAAAATGGCAACAATTGCCTTATATGTGATTAATGGCAGCAGAGGGGCGAAAACAAAAAATGCCAACAATTGCCTTATATGTGATTAATGGCAGGAGAGGGGCGACAATAAGAAATGGCAACAATTGCCTTATATGTCATTAATGGCAGCAGTGGGGCGAAAACAAAAAATGGCAATTATTGCCTTATATGTGATTAATGGCAGAAGAGGGACGAAAACAAAAAATGGCAACAATTGCCTAAAATGTGGTTAATGGCAGCAGTGGGGCGAAAACAAAAAATGGCAACAATTGCCTTATATGCGATTAACGGTGGCAGAGGGACGAAAACATAAAATGGCAACAATTGCCTTATATGTGATTAATGGCAGCACTGGGGCGAAAACAAAAAATGGCAACAATTGCCTTATATGTGATTAATGGCAGCAGAAGGGCGAAAACAAAAAATGGTAACAATTGCCTTATATGTGATTAATGGCAGCAGTGGGGCGAAAAATAAAAATGGCAACAATTGCCTTATATGTGATTAATGGCAGCAGAGGGGCGAAAACAAAAAATGGCAACAATTGTCTTATATGTGAATAATGGCAGCAGAGGTGCGACAACAAAAAATGGCAACAATTGCCTTATATGTGATTAATCTCAGCAAAAGGGCGAAAACAAAAAATGGCAACAATTCCCTTAAATGTGATTAATGGCAGGAGAGGGGCGACAATAAAAAATGGCAACAATTGCTTTATATGTGATTAATGGCAGCAGAGGGCCGACAATAAATAATGGCAGCAATTGCCTTATATGTGATTAATGGGAGCAGTGGGGCGAAAACCAAAAATGGCAACAATTGCCTTATATGCGATTAACTGCAGCAGTGGGACGAAAACAAAAAATGGCAACAATTGCCTTATATGTGATTAATGGCAGCAGAGTGGCGAAAACAAAAAAAGGCAACAATTGCCTTATATGTGATTAATGGCAGCGGAGAGGCAAAAACAAAAAATGGCAACAATTGCCTTATATGTGATTAATGGCAGCAGTGGGGCGAAAACAAAAAATGGCAACAATTGCCTTATATGTGATTAATCTCAGCAAAGGGGCGAAAACAAAAAATGGCAACAATTGCCTTATATGTGATTAATGGCAGGAGAGGGGCGACAATAAAAAATGGCAACAATTGCCTTATATGTGATTAATGGCAGCAGTGGGGCGAAAACAAAAAATGGCAACAATTGCCTTATATGTGATTAATGGCAGCAGAGGGACGAAAACAATAAATGGCAACAATTGCCTTATATGTGATTAATGGCAGCAGAGGGGCGACAATAAAAAATAGCAACAATTGCCTTATATGTGAATAATGGCAGCAGAGGGACGAAAACAAAAAATGGCAACAATTGCCTTAAATAAGGTTAATGGCAGAAGAGGGACGAAAACAAAAAATGGCAACAATTGCCTTATATGTGATTAATGGCAGCAGTGTGGCGAAAACAAAAAATGGCAACAATTGCCTTATATGCGATTAACGGCAGCAGAGGGAAGAAAACAAAAAATGGCAACAATTGCCTTATATGTGATTAATGGCAGCAGAGTGGCGAAAACAAAAAAAGGCAGCAATTGCCTTATATGTGATTAATGGCAGCAGAGGGGCGAAAACAAATAATGGCAACAATTGCCTTATATGTGATTAATGGCAGGAGAGGGGCGACAATAAAAAATGGCAACAATTGCCTTATATGTCATTAATGGCAGCAGTGGGGCGAAAACAAAAAATGGCAATTATTGCCTTATATGTGATTA
>NW_024729427.1:0-7376 GCF_018991925.1 Homarus americanus | reverse complement strand
GAAGAAGAAGAAGAAGAAGAAGAAGAAGAAGAAGAAGAAGAATTTCAAACAGATATACATACTCGGGTCCAACACAAACACCGCTTTGGGAGGACAAAATATACGGCACCAGATTGACATTTGGAACATTTGTAATTGTAAACGGGAGGACATGTCTATAGCCTTTGGGGAGGGACCTTTTATTGGTAAGGGAGACATTTCTATTACCTTCAGGAGAGAGGAACCAAATAGGAACCAAATAGGAACCAAATAGGAACCAAATAGGAACCAAATAGGAGCCAAATAGGAGCCAAATAGGAGCCAAATAGGAACCAAATAGGAGCCAAATTTTAGGGTTTTTTTCAGTATGAGGTGTGATGTACCTAAAGAACACAGAGGAACTTTTTAAAGACGAAGAAAAACACCTTTGAGAGGTTTTAGGGGCTCTTGGTGACCTCTGGGAGATTATTGGAGGTCGGGAGGTTCGCTTGAGAGGTTAAGGTGTATAATTTGTATAGGTTAGAGGTCGTTTGTTTAGGTTAGAGGTCGTTTGAGAGGTTAAGGGTATTTTGTAGCGGTTAGAGGTCGCTTGAGATGTTTAAGGTGCCATCTAGAGGCCTGAAAGTCCTTTTGAGAGGTTAAAGGTGCCATCTAGAGGACAGAAAATCCTTTTGAGAGGTTAAAGGTGCCATCTAGAGGCCAGAAAGTCCTTTTGAGAGGTTAAGGGATCAGTCTAGAGGTCAGGAGGTCCTATTAATGACCCTTTTGACGTAATGGCCTTGTTATAATGTGTTAGACGCAAGACTGAAGAGGCGCCTGTGTGGGGTACAGTGTAGCTGTGAAAATTGTGAGGGTCTTGTAGGCTGATACGTGTTATTTAGGTTGTTGGTTGTGGTTGTGGTGGTTGTGGTGGTGGTGGAATATCCTTACTTGAAGTATTGATACTACATTCTCCACCATCACCATCACTACACCATCATCATCAGAACGCCTCCAATTTGGTGAGTAAATATGGTTTGGTCATTGATACCAGCCACTGAACTAAGGAATCAGGGTGAGGGAAGGGGAGGTAGGGGTGAGGGGTGAAGGGGGTGTCAGGGGAGGGGAGGGAAGGGGGGAGCCGAGAGAGGGAAGGATGGGAAGGGTGAAGGAAAGAGGGAGAGGGAAAGAGGGAATAGAAGAGAGAGAAGAACACACACACACACACACACACAGCCAGCAGCTTGACAATGTCCCAGGTAAATTGCCCACCAGCCAGACACCATTACCTATATATGGGAAATACAAACAAACACAAACTAAAACAAACATAATCAAACACAAACAAACACACACAAACACAAACAAACACACACAAACAAACAAACTAACTGACCCTCTGTACTGAAGACTGACCTACGGGGTTACGCTTTTATTTTCCGTGTAGGTGGACGACTCACTCAAGGATAGGTGAGGTGAGGTAGGGTTAGTTTAGGTTAGGTCACCTAGTTACGATGTTGGCTAGTGATGAATCACTCACCTTCCTGTAGCACCACTCACCACTCACCTTCCTGTAGCACCACTCACCACTCACCTTCCTGTAGCACCACTCACCCTGCTGTAGCACCACTCACCACTCACCCTGCTGTAGCACCACTCACCTTCCTGTAGCACCACTCACCTTCCTGTAGCACCACTCACCCTGCTGTAGCACCACTCACCCTGCTGTAGCACCACTCACCCTGCTGTAGCACCACTCACCCTGCTGTAGCACCACTCACCCTGCTGTAGCACCACTCACCACTCACCTTGATATAACCGTTCTCACAGTCCGTGGCGTTCTGGACTCTTCCCACCTTGAAGCTCTTGAATCTGACAACAATGACCCAGTCGTCTTTGAGCGCTGGTTTGGTCACCCTGAAGCGGTACCAGCAGGAGAGTGGACCATAGCGGTTCTGGCGCGTGAGTTCTGGCGAGGAGACGTCTTCGTAAATGTCCACCGTCTTGTTGCAATGTCCCCTCACGCGGTCATCTGTTGGTGGACACGAGAGGGGGAGTGTGTTAGTGTTGTTGAGTAGTGAGAGGGGAGAGAGGGAGTGAGAGGGAGGAGAAAGAGGGAAGAGATGAGAGGGAAGTGAGAGGAAGAGTGGTGGGTTTTTTTGCTTGGGGAGGGGGGAATATAAACTGAAAAGGGAGGAGATTGAGGGGAAGGGGGAGGATGGGAAGTGAGGGGAGGTATGGGGTGTAGGAGAGGGACTCAGGGCTAGTGAGGGGTGATCGACTGGGATGGGACTAGCAAGGGTGGACTAGAAGGAAAGAGACTAGCAAGAGAGAGAGAGAGAGGGAGGGGGGGCTAGTTAAAGGGCCAGCTAGTAAAAGATAAACTAGCAAGAGAGGGCTAGTAGGAGAGGAACTACGAAGAGACGGGTTAGTTTACTAGAAATAGGGAACCAGGAGAAAGGGATTAGGAAAGAGGAGGACTGGCAAGAGAGAGAGAGCTAATTAAAGAGTATGGCTTGTAAAAACACACTAGCAAGAACACCATAATACATGACCTTTAAAAACATCACTACGTCACCACATCTCATCATCACTATACACACACTGTAGGCTGAGACTGGGAGGTAATCTGAAGTACATTTTGTTGCCTCTTGTAAAAATGATTCTTGAACAACATTGGGTTTCATTTATGGTATATTAGGTCGAGAGATGGTGGCCAGAATGGTGTCTATATGGCGCTGAGACTCGACCTTAAGTAGATAGGTTCTTTGGATACGGGTTAGGAGAGAGAGAGATTGACACACACACACACACACACACACAAAATACATTAATTAATTTACCATTGAAAGGCGTCTCCGTTAATACTGTCATATTGCATGGGGCCCACACTGTCAGCAGGGACCCACACTGTCAGCAGGGGCCCACACTGTCAGCAGAGAGCCCACACTACATCCACAATACCCCGTTCCCCCAGTTCCATCCTCCAGGCCCCGCCCTAAAAGTGACCAGCCAATTAAATCACAGGAAATCGACACGTCTCTCGGCTCCGCCCACCTAAATTTACCAGACAGCGATAGATGACGGTGTTGTCAAGTCGTCGAGCTCGGCACTTCGTTATAACAACTTTCCTTCGTTATAACTTCATTCTTGTGACTCATGACTCATTAGATAACGTTACTGTAGTATCATGACTTGACAGGTGATGACAGGTAAGTAACAATGACAGTGGTGGCAGGTAAGTAACAGCGACAGTAGGAGCTTTCAACAGTGCCTGGCGTTCACTTTCACCCCACTATGATACGAACATAGAAGATTCACTTAGGCGTACGTTTGCTCGTCCTGTTTGCTACATATAGACGTACGTTCGCTTGCCTTCTGCCTGCACCGACGATGTTTTCAGGTAGGCGAAACAAGGGGAGGTGACTGCAAGAGACACGACTCTCTGGAAGTTGACACAAAGTTGGTGAAGAAATATGAGAGGAAAACATGGTGAGGGGAAAGGCGGTGAGGGAGAGGGAGGGGGTGAGGGAAGGGTGTGGAGTGAAGGGAGGGTGGGGGTGAGAGAGGGAGAGAATTGGGTGGGGGTGAGGGAGGAAAAGGTAAGAGTGGGGGAGGGTGTGAAATGAAGTGAGGCAGGGGATAGAAGAGGTGATAGTTGGAGGTGTGTGGGTTAGAGGTGTGTGGGTTGGAGGTGTGTGGGTTGGAGGTGTGGGTGGGAGCGTATGGGAGCTGCCACGCCCACTCCTCGCCTCAGAACACAGCAACATATGGGGGAAAGGTAAAACTCCTTACAAAATTAAATGAATAATGCAGCACTGTAAACACTGCTGTTGAATGGGGGGGGGGTGAGGGGAGGGGAGGGGGTGAAGGGAGGGAAGAGGAGGGTGGGGAAAGGAGGGAGGGGAGGGATTGATAATTAAGAGACCTAGTTTAATACAGTGATAAATTGACTCCCACCCCACTTCCCACCCCACCCCCCACCCCCCACACCACCCAATCCCTTAGGTTGTTCCAATATAAAGTTGTTCCAAAGTTGTTCATCTCATCAAGTTGTTCTTCGTGTAGGATCTGGCTCGGATGGTCAGGTGGGTGGGCCTCGAGGTTATGTGATCTAGGTCGACCAGAGGAAGCAATAAGCGTCGACTTCACTCAAATGAAATGTTTCTTTTTTTTTCTTCCTTCCTTCCTTCTTTCCTTCCTTCCTTCCTTCCTTCCTTCCTTCCTAAGTTCCTTCCTTCCTTCCTTCATGGTCACCGACAATATTGCTCACACCGGCACACCTGCTAAGCTTCCTGACAGCTGATTTGTGCTTCACTAGGAACGGATTATTTGGACCTAAACCAACGAGTCAATTTTGATATTAGGAAATGTATTTGTTTATTATTCCGGATAAGCGAGGGAGTCCGGTTTATATTTTATTCCGGATAAGTGAGGGAGTCCGGTTTATAATTTGATTTCGGATAAGCGAGTCAATTAGTAAGTGAGTTTGGATTTTAGAAAAGGCTGACTTTATCGTATGGACAAATATAGAGAAACCCAACCCAACCCAGTCAAACCCAACCCAACCCACTCAAACCCAACCCAACCCACTAAACCCAACCCAACCCCAAACCTCAAGCCAATAACCCACTCAAACCCAAGCCAACCCACTCAAACCCAACCCAACCCACTCAAACCCAACCCAACCCACTAACCTCAACCCAACCCAGCTGGCCTCAAACCCAAACCCAACCCAACCAACTGTACCTCAAACCCAACGCAAGCCCAACAACCCTTAGAAGCCAGTCAAACCCAACCCAAGTCAAACCCAACCCAGCAGTCAAGCCAACCCAAACCCTAACCCAACCCCAAGTAACCCAACCCATAATTATTAACCTCAACCCAACCTCCAAACCAGCCCAACCCTCAACCCAACAACCAACCCAACAGTCTGGTAGCCAACCCAAACCCAACCCAACTCAAGCCAACCCAAACTCCAACCAAACCCAAACCGCCCTCAAACCCAACCCAACCCACTCAAACCCAACCCAACCCACCTCCAAACCAACAACCCACTCCAGCCAAAGCCAGTCACAGTCAAACCAAAAACAGTCAAACCAGCAACCCACTCAAACCCCCAACGCAACCCACTCAAACCCAACCCAACCCAGTCAACCCAACCCAACCCAACCCTCAAACCAACCCAACCCTCAAACCAACAAACTAAACCCACCCAACCCAACTCAAAACCCACTCAAACCCCCCAACCCACCAAACCCATCCCCCTCAAACCCAACCCAACCCACCTCAAACCCAACCCAACCCAGCCCAACCCAGTCAAACCCAACCCAACCCAATCAAACCCAACCCAACCCACTCAAATCCAACCAACCCACTCAAACCCAACCCAACCCACTCAAACCCAACCAAACCCACTCAAACCCAACCCAACCCACTAAACCCAACCCAACCACTCAAACCCAACCCAACCCACTCAAACACAACCCAACCCACTCAAACCCAACGTGCAACCCACTCAAACCCAACCCAACCCAGTCAAACCCAACCCAAACCCAGTCAAACCCCAACCCAGCAACAACCCAACCCAGTCAAACCCAACCCAACCCACCAAACCCAACCCAACTCCACTCCAAACCCAACCCAACCCACTCAAACTCCATCCCAACCCACTCAAACCCATCCCAACCCACTCAAACCCAACCAATCCACTTCAGCGAAAATTTAACAGAATGAGAATTATCCGTACAATTCCCAGCGGTGATTAGAAAAACATATGAGTGTATTCCGCCCATTATATTCTGTATATTAGGTGGAAATTAATATGGTTTTGTAATATTTTTTGTTTATTAACTATCATTTTATTTTTTAAAGGTGATTACGGGTGTTACAGGGTGGTGACAGTGTAAAATAGTGATGACAGTGTTACAGGTGGTGACAGTATAAGATAGTGATGACAGTGTTACAGGGTGATGACAGTGTAAGATAGTGATGACAGTGTTACAGGGTGATGACAGTGTAAGATAGTGATGACAGTGTTACAGGGTGATGACAGTGTAAGATAGTGATGACAGTGTTATAGGGTGGTGACAGTGTAAGATAGTGATTACAGTGTTATAGGGTGGTGACAGTGTAAGATAGTGATGACAGTGTTATAGGGTGGTGACAGTGTAAGATAGTGATGACAGTGTTACAGGGTGATGACAGTGTGACCTTCATTGACCTATTAGACCACTACATCGTAATATTACCATTGAAATGATTGGCTTTGATGGATTAATAAGTAATATGCCATGGACTGACTAATTAGTGTGGCGAAATATACTGCTCAACAGGTAAATAACACTGAACGATTATTACCTGTATTAGTGATGAAATAGATCGGTTAGAACGACTATTTTCCCATTTAACTGTGATAGGCGTTGAGTTCGCCAATTTGGGGGGTGGGGGGGTTTCAACGCCGATTTTGAGTCGCCAATTGAAGAACAAGGCAATTCAACGCTGGTATTGGTGTCGTTAAATGAGGGAGGGAGGGGGAGGGGGGTGGAATCTCAACGCCGTAGGGTCGCCAAATCAATGCTGGAAGATTTTCAACGCGGGAAGATTCAATGCTGGAGTGTAGGCTAGGTGGCCGGGATGATTTAAACGTCGTGTTGCTTAATGTAGATAAATGGTTGTAATTTAACTCTCAGCGGCGGGGAAAGCCGTGCAATGAGAGAGAGAGAGAGAGAGAGAGAGAGAGAGAGAGAGAGATTTTGTTATCATTGGTGCAGTTGAGTATAATGTATTAAAATCAAATGATCTTTGATGTTAAAATGTTAGAATATAATTTTGTGTTTATTGAGAAAAAAAAGTCAACATTATTATAGATTGTGTGGATGTGATGTTTTAACTCTCTCTCTCTCTCTCTCTCTCTCTCTTCTAATCCACCCTCTTGTTAACTCTCAGACCGTTGGTGTGGTTAGGTTAGGGTTAAGGTATCTCAGGAAACCCTGCCACTCTCTTTCTCCTTCTTACCTCCTTTAATCTCCTTCAGTCCTTTCCCCTGATAATATCCTACAAACCACAAATCTCACGCCAAATACAACCACCACCACAAACCACCATCACTACCAAAAACGACAACCACCACAACAAACCACCACCACCACCACACCACCACCACTCACCACCACCACCACCACCTCACAACAACACCAACCACCACAACAACAACAACAACCACCACAACAACAACCACCACAACAACTACCACAACAACAACAACCACCACCACAACAACAACAACCACCACGACAACAACAACCACAACAACACCAACCACCTCAACAACACCAACCACCACAACAACAACAACAACCATCACAACAACAACAACCACCACCACCACAACAACAACCACTACAACAATAACAACA
>NW_024729426.1:0-11831 GCF_018991925.1 Homarus americanus | reverse complement strand
TACCTGTTCGGCCTTGGGCATTTCACCCTCATGACGGACCATCGCCCGCTCATACCCATTCTTAATCACTACACGTTGGACGCCATCGAAAATCCTCGCCTCCAACGTCTCAAAGAGAAGACCGCCCCTTACGTCTTTACAGCTGTGTGGCGCACCGGGAAGCTTCTGTGCATACCAGACGCCCTCTCCCGAGCCCCTGTTAGTCGCCCCACACCTGAAGATGAAGTCGACTGTACCACGGCCGCTGCTCACGTTCGGTCTTTAGTGACACACACAGCCACTTCTCTTGCTGACAAGACGACGACGACGCCCTCCATCGAAGACGATAGGACTCTCCAGGAGCTTCGCATCGCCGCCGCTCAAGACCCGGCATACGTCCAACTCCTCGACTACGTCTCCGCTGGATTCCCCACCAACCGCTACGACATTCACGCCTCCGCCCTCCCCTTCTGGAAGCTAAGGGATAGCCTCTATGCAGACGGAGAGCTGGTGTTGTACGGCCCCAGGATCGTCGTTCCCGCTGCCCTCCGCCGGCGCACCTTATCCCGCCTCCATGACAGCCACCGCGGCGTTGAAGCCACCAGGCGCAGAGCCCGTCAGACCGTCTTCTGGCCTGGTATTGACGCCGATATTAAGAGCACGGTTGAGGCCTGTGAGCCTTGCCAGCAACTCCAACCCAGCCAGCAACAAGAGCCGTACCTGTGCAATGACCTCGAAAAGCGGCCCTTTGAGTCCGTGTCCGCCGACTTCTTTAATGTGGCCGGAAAGTCTTTCCTGGTGGTCGCCGACAGGCTCTCTGGATGGCCCGTGGTAGTTCCCTGTGGTCGGGACACCACCTCTTCCAGGGTCATCCGGATGTTTTGTTGCTTCTTCCGGGAAGTCGGAGTGCTTCTCCGCCTCCGAACCGACGGTGGGCCCCCGTTCAATAGCCACGAGTTCAAGAGCTTCGCCGAACGCTGGGGCGTCCACCACATCGTCACCTCCCCTCATTACCCGCAGGCGAATGGCCACGCCGAGGCAGCGGTAAAGTCCGTAAAATACCTCATCCTCAAGACAGCACCGACGGGGAACCTGGACTGCGAGGAGTTCGACAGGGGCCTACTGGAACTCCGTAACACCCCTACCCCTGCCGGACGCTCTCCTGCCCAGGTGTTGTATGGCCGGCCCCTTCGTACTTGTGTGCCTGCCCACCCCCAGTCCTTCTTAGATGAATGGCAGATCAAGGCGGACGAGTGTGACCGCCGTGAGGCTGCCCGGATGGCCCAAGTGACAAGCCACTATGACGCCCAAGCCCGCCCCCTTCCCAGGTTGGCCGTCGGCCAGCAAGTACGAATCCAGGACCCGACGTCACACCGCTGGGACAAGGTCGGGGTCGTCATGGGCCGTGGCGAGTCTCGTTCGTACCAAGTCCGCCTCCCCAGTGGTCGTGTGTGGTGGCGAAACAGACGCCACCTCCGCCTAGTGCCATCCTCTAGTGACGAACCTTCCTCCCCGTCCCCTGTGTCCCCTTGCCCAGACCAGGAACGAAGGTCGTCAGTTGATCCTCCCATTGTCCCTCGCCGCTCCCCCCGACTCATGGAAAAAGAGTCCGTAGCCGCTCGAGATTGCACTACGAGCGTAAAGGGGGAGGGAGGTGTATAGATATGTACATACCAAGATATGTGAACACGCCTGACACCAGGACTCTTGTTACCATTCATTGTACCATTTATTCACATGTCTGTAGTACTACATATTATTATAGCATGTCTGATGTCCATGCTTATGTCTAATGCCTATGTTCATTTACTATGTCCCGATGTACTATGTCTGTACCGCGCTAGTCGAGTAATTAGAAGACCTCATTTATTGTCCTAGGAATGTCTAGCAACTCCCCTTGCCTGGCTAGCTAATTTCCCTCAGATCAGCTCCGGCCTACCTACGGTCCGGGGTCCCTAGTAACCGCTCCTGTATCGGTTGGCTATCACGCCCAGCCTTGTACCACTTGTTGAATATATCTACTGCTCGTGCCCTGGAGTTTCAAGAACCTTGTCTAGGATTACATCCACCACACCACAAAGTTTAGTCTTTCTACAATGTATAATTACCCTAGTGTATATGTTCTACAGTACATAATCTTTCAACGATGAATAATAATTTCTACAGTGTATAATCTTTCTAGAGTGTTAAAATTATCCACTGTATTATAACATTCTCACAACATAAAGACACATTGTTTTTCACTGAGTCTGTGTTGTCCATCTGTGTGCATATACCAGATAGTCTTGACGTGATTCATCTCTACAAATGTACAAAACAAACTAGAGTCCGTGCAAGAATCAACATGGCTGGGACCTAAAGCTGCTGGTCCCACAATCGAGTTAGGTTAACTTTATTGTACTTAACCTTGTTAGTGTAGTTCTGGTTCCTTTAAGAAAACCTCATGTGTTGGAGGGACTGAGGGAGGGAGGAGGGCGGAGGGAAAGAGAGAGGGAGGGAAAAGGCAGGGAAATGAAGAGGAAAAAAGGAAATGAACTAGTTAATGTGTGTGTAGGAGGGAATAAAGGAAATGAGAAGGAATGAAGGAACTGAGAAGGAAATAAAGAATATAAGTCATTAATCAACGTAGAGAGGTGGAAAGAAAATACTAACGAAAGTGTGAAGGAGGAACGAGAGGAGAATGGGGAGAGGAGAGAAGGAATGGTGAAGAAGGAAAATAAGCAATAAATGTAAGTATGGAAGAGAAAGTGAAACCGAATCTGTATAGAAAGGAATAACGAAACAGGATTAAGAAGGTGAAAGAGAAAAACGAAAAATAAGAGAGAAAGAAGAAAAGAAAAGAAGAGTAAGAAGAAAAAGAGAAGAGAAAGAAGAACTGAAGAGACAACGAAAAAATAAAAACATAATATTGAATGCGAGAAGAAAGAAATAAGTACAGTAAACTAGAGGAAGAGGAGGAGGAGAAGGAGGGGGAGGGGAAGGAGGAGGAGGAGGAGGATAAAAACAAGAACAAGAAGATGAACAAGAACAACAACAACATGGAATTTAAAAATAAATAGTAGATATAAGGAAATGAGAAGGGAAGAAAATGAAAAAACGAGAGAGAGAGATAACGAGGGAGTGGGATGATGCAGGGGAAACACTAAGAAGAGGAAACACGAATGAGGGAAGAGGGGGAAGAGATAATTAAAAAAAAAGAAGAGATGGCAAGAGATAGAAACAGAGAAAACGTATTAAGAGACGCTAGGGAGAGAAAGAGAGAGACAATGCAGGAGAATCATTAAAGGGTGAGAGTGGGAGAGAGGAAGGGAGATCAAGTAAGAGGAAAAAAGGATAATAATTACCATAGATAGAGGAAGGGAAGATAAGGGCAGTAATGCAGGAAAAACTTAGTCGCTGATAAGTCGAGGATGTAATATTTGATATCTGAGAGTAGCTGAAACCAGGGAACATGAAACGTAACCTAACCTAACTTAATATAACCTAACTTAAGCTATAATGTGACCTTACTTAACTTACCTAACCTAACCAAACCTAATTTAACCTAATCTAAACTATCCCTACTCGAAACTGACCTAATCTAACCTACCCACCTAACCTAAACTACCATGACCTATTCTAACTCCTAGCCTACAGTAACCTAACTTAACCAAACCCCACGATTTTGGCATGAAAAAAGGGGGATCTGGTAGTGGTTTCGGCTTCGGTTTCAGGTTCGGTCTTGGTTTCAGGTTCGGTCTTGGTTTTAGGTTCGGGTTCGGTTACAGCTTCGGTTTCGCTTTCAGATTCGATTATAGCTTCGGTTTCAGGTTCGGTTTCTCATTACATTGACGACAAAGTATAATCTATGAGACAGGTTTTCATAATGTATCACCCGTTATTGTTTATCTTCCCCCGTAAGCGTATAATTTATCCCTAGGGTGTATATAATTTGTATATAATTCTCAGTACTTGGATCACCTATAACTTTCACCATTTTTACCAGCTGACAGCCTATCCAGAGTGAGGAAGGGAGTGAGGGTGATGGGCCATCGTAGGCTTTTAAAAAGATGAGAAAATTTGGACGTAAATGTTCCCACCCAAAAAATTTCCTTGAAAAAGGTTAGGTTAGGTGAGAACAGCGCCAGTATATAGATGTTTATAAAGTAACAAAAAGGGACAATAGCTACCATCAAGTCTGAGGGTCGGCGACCACTACCCACAGCTCTTAACATCTTTAAACAGTGTCTACCGTTACACATGTTGCACCTCTGAGGACGATAGCTTTTAGTTTCAACCATCTTACAACTGCACATAAATCCTCGGCGAACTGATGAATTTGTTAAACTTTATCATAAGAACGATCCATCGGTAAAGAGAAAAATAACATTTTTATGAGGTTATGTCGTGAGGGAAGGCAAGTAAAGTGTTAGAGCATTATGATGTGAATTATCGCCCTGAGTATGATACTGTAGTGGAATTTTCCACTACAACTGCGTAACAGCCCACCACCAAGCGTATCCGCATTCCAATGTGCCGCCTGCCCTAGCAACCAGGCGAGAGCTGTCCCCAGATGTTACCGTATCTTAGCAACGAAACTATTCACCGGCTACTTCTCGGGTTTTCCCACCATGACTCATAGCGGCTGCTGCTGGGTATATAACCACATCCATCCCGATTCGCCAGCCAGCCTTCGCCGTGAACGGACCTCTCTCTAGAACCTTCACTGCTAAAGCCTGCCAGCCTGTTTTTCAACCGTTGACGACCTGAACGAAAATCGACCACCTCACCACCATCACTACACACAACCGGTAAGCTCGTTGCAGACAACGCCCTTTTTGTGCTTCCCTACTGATCAGGGGTGACTCCTGATCAGAGGCGGCCCTGATCGGGTGATCTGTAACGGCTTTCTGTAGCGGATTTGGGCCGCGATCCCATTGGTGTTACTTGCACCTCTGGCTGTTTACCTTGTTCTTCCTTCTTTTTCGCTCTGGCCTGGGGACCTGCACCCTAGAGGTGTATTCGTCCTTGGGTCCCCCCTGTAACTGTTCACCTCCACTGTAGGGGTTTGTGAACACGGAAGGGGGTAGGAGCAGAACCCACTCCTCCGCCGAGCCTTCCTGGGAAACCGTGATCGTGCGTGTTCCACCTGGGAAGGGGGTCGCAAATCCTTAATCCTCCACCCCTCCCCCGAATAGGTACACTTCAAGTTCACGCCTATAAGTGAGCATTCAGTAACACTAGGGAAATAGGATCCCCTGACGGGGCTTTCGGGACAGTGTTGCGGGAACCACTCTACGACCACTCGACCAACAAGTGGCGGTGGGGAGTGTTGTAATTCTTGTAACAAACTCTGTCCTGGAATAGGTAGGTCTCAAGTCTGAAATCACGCAAGGGTGGCATGTCCACCACACACCCTCTAGAATGAGGGCACACCGGATACGGATACGCTCCCATGAAGGGGGCGTGACTGACGGAAGAAAAAATGAATTAGCAAGACTCCTTACTACAACACTACTGATCAAAATTTCAAACCTTATCACGACCAAGGACTCCTTCATCGCCCTGTGCCTGACTGAGAATGATGTTGACCAACTCCTATCGAACGACAGCACAAGGAAACTGAAATCCGCGAAATTCGAAGTTGCAATCCCTCCTCAACTCCGAGCGAGGAAGTCAATTGTGATCAAAAAATTAGATAAAGCAATCACTGAAGAATCTAGCGAACAGGAATTGGCATCTGATATAGAAGACAAAAATGAATGGGCCAAGGTGGAGGAAGTTGTCAAGCTGCCCAGACTGCCATCCATGCTGAAAATACGGTTCACTGAAATAGCCATGGCCCAAAAAGCAATCCAGGAGGGACTGTGTCTCTCCTACTACCACGTCAGCAGCAGCCAGGTGGAGCAGGAGGAATTCTTCCCCATAACTCCATGCTGGAATTGCTACCAATATTCACACATGGTAACAGACTGCCCTAACAAGGACACTAAGCACTGCTCAGAATGCGGGAATAAGGGGCACACCTTCAGAGAGTGCAAACACAAAGACAACCCCAAATGCCTAAACTGCGAAGGGGATCACAGAACACTGGCTACTCGCTGCCCCATACGAAAAGCGATAGTCAATCAAAAGAAGAAGGAGGAGAGGGAGAAGACACAGGAACAGCAAAACAAGACATACTCAGCTGTAACCAAACTAACCAGAGAAACGACAAAGATCCTCGAAAAAGTCGCCACACCACCCCCCGCAAACCAACCTATTGTGCTTCAGCTTGGAAATAATCTTTCTGTAAAAATAATGACATCCATAATCCACGCCCACATAATGAATATAGCCAGACCTGGAACTTTCGCCAAGGCAGCAAGAGACATGTTCGCCGCCAACAATCTGCCAGATATGGAATTCCCAAATGATGTGCCTTCCTCTGAAATCTTCAACTTCATTTACAAATCAGAGAGCACTGAAATCCAAATACCAACAACTCACGAACCTTCAACTAACGAACCATCAACACAAGAACAGACTACCTCAAACATACAACCCGAGCCAGCAAGCGATGAAGAATCAATGGAAGACTCAAGCGAAGATGAAACCACCACAATAACAGAACAAGCCGCCAGAGTCAAAACCCAAAAAAAGAACCAAACAGGAACTAAGGTACCACCTGCTACGGAGAACAAAGACCTAGGGCATGAAACTGGTGTCCGATTTTACTCCACTACAGCTCCTCCCATAGTCTCAAAAGAAAGATTAATGGCAGAAATAAGGCAAGGCAAGATCAAATACACATACTCAGACAAAAACCTAGATGACTCACATATTGAAACACTAATGAAGAAGGGAAGAATCCTCACAAAACACAACAGAATAGAAAGAGTTGATCAGTCAACATTTAAAAAGATCCGCTTGGGCCTGGACAGGAGGCTGTCAGGGGAGAACCGGTCAGCAAAAATGGCGCAAACCAGCTCTAGACACCAGCCTTCATAATAAATAAGCTAAAAATAATCCAACACAATGTCTTAGCATGGATCCCACAAAGAGCAAGTGAATTATACAACACATACCGTAACATAGACCCAGATATTATTCTCATCAATTCGCATGGAAAGAAAAACTCAGAAAAAATAAAACTATTTAACTACACAGTATACCAAAAAAACAACCAAGACACACCACATGATGGAATAGCCATAGCCATCAAACGAAACATACAACACAAGATACACGACTCATTTCAGGAAAACTTTCTGGCGATCGAAATTAACTGCCCAACAGGACCTATTATAATCGGCACCTGTTACCTCCCTCCAAGAAGACCCATATTCCCATTAGCAGACATGCTCAAACTCCTGAGAAGAAACATACCAGGATATTTCTTGGGTGATTTAAATGCTCGACATCGCGTCTTGGGACACCAGGACAACAACGCCGTGGGCAAGATTTTAAACACATTACTGAGTCACGGCAACGCAATTCACCTCGGCCCGGAATTCCCCACATACATCAGTGCAGGTAAAATCGGACATCCAGACATAGTATTAACAAACCAGCATCACCATCTTAACCTGCAAATGGAACCCGGCCCAATAACCACCAGTGACCATCTCCCTATCGTAGCCACACTCTCCACGTCGCCAATTCAGATCCCTGCCAGGACGAGATACAGCTACAGCCGATCCAACTGGGAGGAATTTCAAAATGAGTTAAGCAACCACCAAATAACCCGGCTAAACAACAAACACACCTCCCAAATAGACAGCACACTGGAGACATGGTACGGAAACGTGATCCAAGCAATGGAACACCACATACCCACGACCACTCACCGCACATTACCACACCCCCAATACACACATCAATCAAGAATTTTACAGACACAGTTTAGTAACTTATTCAAATTAATCCTAGAACATGGATGGACGCCAGAATACAGAATACAATATTACACCATACACGATCAACTAAGAGATATGTCCAAAGAAGCATACGTGAACAACTGGGAGAAATTAATAACAGACACAGAAGCAACTTACCACGACCCGAAAAAATTCTGGCGAAAAATTAAAAACCTAATGGGAATCTCAAGCAACGAGTCAAACTACATTTTAAATAGCAACCAAATCAAATTAACTGAACCCAAAGAACAAGAACCTGAATTCAGAAAATACTGGAGCAAAATTTTTCAAATAAGCCAAGAAGACAACCTGAACTTCTGTATGAATACCGAGCAACAAGTAACCAATCACATGACACACACAACCCACATCTGGCACCCAAGTCCCAGCATAGACACACACGCTTTGGACGATCTGTCCACACTGATTCAACCAATCACCGCAGAGGATATTCAGAAAACAATAATCAGTTTCAAAAATAAGGCCCCGGGCATCAGTAAAATTAACAAACCCATACTCCAGCATCTACCAATCAACATGATACACCAACTCAGTCACATTTTTAATGCAGCACTTGCCTCTGGCTACTTCCCAAGAAAATTTAAAACAGCAATCATCAGACTTATATCAAAACCAGGCAAATCCCCAACCCAAGTAGCAAACTACAGACCAATCTCTCCTAGAAATACCGGGAAAAATCCTAGAAAAAATAATTAACCGCCGACTGAGAACACACCTCGAATTTGAGGAGAAATACAACCCCAGACAGCATGGATTTAGAAAACATAGAGGAACCCATACAGCCTTAGCCCTAATTTACGAAAACATAGCAAACGCGATGCACAACAACGAACAATGTAACGTAGTACTAAGGGACGTAGCTAAAGCATTCGACAAGGTCTGGCACCTAGGACTCAAATACAAAATTACCACCCAAGAACTTCCCAACAACTTTACTTCCATTCTCTGCAACTTCCTCGATAATAGAGAGGCCAAAATTATCATAGGTAATCACACAGGCCCAAGCTTCAAATTATACAGCGGAGTACCACAGGGAAGCAACCTCTCGCCAACACTCTACACAATATATACGGCAGACATGCCACCTCCTGTACACGGAGAATATGTAGCCTATGCTGATGACGTCACACAAATCATCCGACATCCAGGCAAGGGCAAACAGATGATGGCAAGGATAACAACCCACGCCATCGAGCAAATCAACGAATATGAAAAAAAATGGAAAATTAAAACCAATACACAGAAACTAATGATAATACATATTGCCAGAAAAAACCCTACACCAATCACAGTCAACAACGTACCTATACAATACTCCAACCAAGGTAAAATTCTGGGACTCACAATAACAAGAACAGGCATAGCAAAACACGTAAAACAACGCAAACAGACTGCCCAATCACAACTCACGAAACTAAGACGATTCAGCAAAATGGACACCAAAATTCAACTACACCTATACAAAGCACTTATCCGCCCACACCTAGAATATCCACCAATACCACTCAACACGATCAGCAAATCCAGCCAACTTAAACTTCAAGCAGTACAAAACAAAGCTATCCGTAGAGCATCAAAGCAACTTCCGCCATACACCACCAAAATACAAGAACTTCACGAATTATTCGATATCGAACCACTGAATATACGTACACACAGCCAAGCACAGAGAGTATGGACCAAACTTGAAGAGATGGAGGACCCATTATTCTCCAAGTTAAAAGAAGAAGGAACAACTAAAAGACACAGCTGGTGGCCTAAGAGCTTCCATGCTGACATTACAGAACAAGAACCACTCTACACAAAGAGATAAACAAATAACACTACCACCGGACAAATAAAAATTAACACTCACTAAAATAATGAATATCTAGCTAGCTTAACTCCTCCCCCCTCCC
The DNA here is from genome assembly GCF_018991925.1 of Homarus americanus. Classification (NCBI taxonomy): domain Eukaryota; kingdom Metazoa; phylum Arthropoda; class Malacostraca; order Decapoda; family Nephropidae; genus Homarus; species Homarus americanus. The sequence continues at coordinate 2,056 of NW_024729426.1, read as the reverse complement.
TCCTCAACCTCCTTCCCTGAGCGGACGGGCCTGTGCTGCGCGCTGCCGCCACCCAATCATTTCAACTCGTCTCCGCTAGGTGGACAGCCCACCTGCTATCTACCCCTCCCACTCTTCTTCCCGTTTCCACGCTTTACTTCTCTCTCTCTCTCCTCTCCTTTCCCAGTGCAAAGTCATTTCTTTACTTCATTATCATCATCATCACGAGATTCATTCTGACCATATTTCTTGAACAAGCAACATCTCCTCCAGCAAGCTCCACGCTGTTAACAATTCATTCAACCAGGAGGCCAGCAACAGGCAACACCTTCTCTAACGAAGCTCCTGCACATCTACCTCCTTCAACACGATACTCCCTCCCGAACGTCTTCTACTGAGCTGCTCCCCACCACACGGCATCTCCAGCACCAGACTGTCTATCATATAACTTATATATATATATATTATACAAGAAAACCACATTAGAGTTTCCTTCCATCCTGAGTGCTAGACAACTTTAATATCTCGATACCCCTACAATACCAAACACCTGAGAATAATAAATTAACACCCTGAGTACGATACCAACCCGTGTATAATGAACTAACCCTGAGAACTAGATATCTTATCCCGCATTCTCTTGCTCAGTATAGAATCAACTTGTCTAACAAAATCTTCATATAAATAAGCAAGATCGAATCAATATAGATCTGTATAAAGATTAAAGGTAAAATCTTCAAGGTATTTTAATTAGTTTCTATCAATACTTCTTACTGTAACAGGTAGATGGTGTGCTGGAAATTCATTTTGTTCGTGGAGGTTTAGATGTACTCAAGGTGTGAGAATGTGAGCTTTTGAGAGTAAAATTTTGAGTACATTTATGAGGGTGGACTTTTACGCAAGCTTTTGAGAGAGAACTTTTGAGAATCAGAGCTTTTAAAGACGTGAACTTGGCGACAAATAAATGTATTGTGATATGTTTGTAGTTTTTCTCTAACGATCTACATGTATACATCTACAGAACGCGGCACCATATTAACCAACAACACAAATGAGAAAAAATCCCTATAGCTGTACTGTTGTTTCTGAATAAATTACTTCACTATCCAAAACCTTCGCTTCACCCTCAACTCATGCTATCCAGATCATCCAATCACTTTTAATTAAGGTACAACAGACTCCCGCTTCAAACAACATATAGCAAAAAGAAAAAGAAAAGTATACAGAAATTTCTCCCCATATATTTTGTTTTCTTCATTTTATCGATTTTTTTCCGGCACATTCTTCTTTTTTTTTTTTTTAACCACGTGATGACAATTATTATCTTAGTATTTTATGATTATATCTGGGTTTAACGGTATACACGTGTGAATAATCTATATGCCCATAAAAACGACATGTAATGTATTTCAAAATGAGAATTAGTTACAGAACAGCAAATTCACTATAATTTTCGCCCTCAAACAAACCATCATCTATTGTGTATCAGTAAGTAACCGGATTAATCTGTCTAGGTTACCGGTAGGTTAGTTTTGGTTAGCTTAAGTTAGGACATGTGATTAGGTTAGGTTAGGTTACGTCATAGTTAAGTTAGGTTAGGTTAGATACGGTTAGATTATATTACATTAAGTTAGGAAACGTCCGGACAGAAGACCAAACTAACTCGCTGCTCCGGTGTCGTGTTTAAGGCCGCATTCTGCCACCCTCTTATCGACTGAAAAGACCAAGTAATAACTGCCTCCACTATATGGGGCCAATTACTGAAAATATTCACCATGAACAAGTGTTACTGCGCCTTTGTAGTTGGGACACTAATACCCTGCCATAGATTGTAGATAACTTAAGCATTGGTGATCATAATCATCTTATTTGACCGATCATGTGGGCTGTAAGATGTGAATGGATCTCCGTATACTGTGCTACACGTGTGGGGGGACCTTGTGTCTCAAGTCCTTCTGCTGTGGTATACAAGATGGCGCCTGGCTATAAATAACAGTAAATAAAAAAAAATCTGTATATGACCGAAACTAAATATAAAAGATCTCGGCCACAAGTATTAACAAAAATATTTAAGAAG
>NW_024729425.1:0-2923 GCF_018991925.1 Homarus americanus | reverse complement strand
CCATGATTATAACAACCACGACTAGGATCATAACAACCACGACTATGATCATAACACCCACGACCATGATTATATCAACCACGACCATGATTATAACAACCACGACTATGAATATATCATTCAACTATGATTATAACAACCACAAATATGATTATAACAACCACGACCATGATTATAACAACCAGGAACATGATTATAACAAACACGACCATGATTATAAGAAACACGACCATGATTGTAACAACCACGGCTATGATTATATCACCCACGACCATGATTATAACAACCACGACTATGATTATAACAACCAGGACCATGTTTATAACAACCACGACTATGATTATAACAACCACGGCCATGAATATAACAACCACGACCATGATTATAACAACCACAACCATGATTATAAAAACCACGACCGTGATTATAACAACAACGACCTTGATTATAATAACCATGCACATGATTATAACACCCACGACTACGATCATAACATCCACAACTACGATCATAACACCCACGACCATGATTATAACAACCACGACCATGATTATAACAACCAAGACCATGATTATAACAACCACGACCATGAATATAACAACCACGACCAGGATTATAACAACAACGACCATGATTATAAGAAAATGCGACAATGATTCTAACAACCACGATCATGATTCTAACAACTACGACCATGATTCTAACAACCACGACCATGATTATAACAACCACAAATATTATTATAACAACCACGACCATGATAATAACATTTACGACCATGATTATATCAAAAAAACTATGATTATAACAACCACGACTATGATCATAACCACAACTATGATTATAACAACCACTACCATGATTAAAACAACCACGACCATGATTATAACAACCACAACCAAAAGTATAACAACCACGAACCATGATTATAACAACCACAACCATGATTATAACAACCACGACCGTGATTATAATAACCACGACCATGATTATAATAACCACGCCCATGATTATAACAACCACGAATGTGATCATAACAACCACGACTATGATCATAACAACCACGACCATGATTATAACAATCACGACTATGATTATAACAACCACGACCATGATTATAACAACCACGACTATGATTATATCACCCAACTATGATTATAACAACCACAATTATGATTAGAACAACCACGGCCATGATTAAAACAACCATGACCGTGATTACAACAACCACGATCATGACTATAACAACCAGGAACATGATTATAACAACCACGACCATAATTATAAGAAGCACGACCATGATTATAACAACCACGACTATGATTATATCACCCACGACCATGAATATAACAACCAAGACTATGATTATAACAACCAAGACCATGATTATTACAACCACGACAATGATTATAACAACCACGACCGTGATTATAACAACCACGAATATGATTTTTTCACCCAACCATAATTATAACAGCCACGACCATGATTATAACATGCACGACCATGATTATAACAACAGCAACTGGTTGCGCTGACCTTGATTATAACGCGACCGCGGATTATAATAGCCGCGGCCATGATTATAATAACCACGACCGTGCTGGCTTGGCGGCTGTGATTGTAACAACCACGACCAGGATTATAACGACCACCACCACTGTGGTTATATCACCCAGCTACCAGTTATAACAACCCACAACTGCCAGATTATAACAACCACGACTATGATTATAACAACCACGACCATGATTATAACAACCACGACTATGATTATAACAACCACGACTATGATTATAAAACCACGACAATGATTATAACAACCACAACTAGGATTATAACAACCACGACCATGATTATAACAACCACGACCAGGATTATAACAACCACAACCGCCCAGTTATAGCAACCATAAACGCCGAGTTATAACAACCACTACTGATTATAATAGCCACCCGCCCAGTTATAACAACCGCCCGAATACCAGTCATAACAACCCGACTATGATCATAAAACAGCGACTATGATTATAACAACCGACTATGATTATAACAACCACATTCATGATTATAACAGCCGACTATGATTATATCACCCAAACTATGATTATAACAGCCACAACTATGATTATAACTTAGCCAGTACCATGATGATAAAAACAACAACATTGATTATGTCACCCAGCTATGATTATAACAGCCTCGGCTATGATTATAACAACCGACCGCGCCCAGTTATACCAACCAGGATCGCCAGTTGCCATGCCAGGCCATGACTATAACCGCCACAACCATGGTATAACAACAACAGACGCGATCATAACAACCTGGCTATGATCATAACAACCCGACCATGATTATAACATCACGACCGCGGTTATAACAACCACAACCATGATTATAACAACCACGACCATGATTGTGACAACCAAGACCATGATTATAACAACCACAACTATGATTATAACAACCACGACTATGATCATAACACCAAGACCATGATTATAACAACCACGACTATGATTATATCACTCAACTATGATTATAACAACCACAAATATGATTATAACAACCACGAACATGATTATATCAACCAGGAACATGATTATAACAAACACGACCAAAATTATTAGAAGCACGACCATGATTATAACAACCACGACTATGATTATATCACCCACGACCATGATTATAACAACCACGACTATGATTATAACAACCAGGAACATGATTATAACAACCACGACTATGATTATAACAACCACGTCCATGATTATAACAACCACGACCATGATTATAACAACCACGACCATGATTATAACAACCACGACCATGATTATAACAACCACAACCATTAATATAATAACAACAAACGTGATTATAACAACAACGACCATGATTATAATAACCACGCACATGATTAT
>NW_024729424.1:60267-84233 GCF_018991925.1 Homarus americanus | reverse complement strand
TGTTGTGCTTCGTTCAGTTACGTATTGCTTGGCAGTTAGTGGCTACCACCTGTAGTTAGTGTCTACCACCTGTTGTTAGTGCCTGCAACTTGTAGTTAGAATCTACAACCTGTTGTTAGTGCCTGCCACCTGTAGTTAGTGTTTACCACCTGTTGTTAGTGTCTACCACCTGCAGTTGTGGCTACCACCTGTAGTTAGTGTCTACCTGTTGTTAGTGTCTACCACCTGCTGTTAGTGGCTACCACCTGTAGTTAATCTACAACCTGTTGTTAGTGTCTACCACCTGTTGTTAGTGTCTACCACCTGCAGTTAGTGGCTACCACCTGTAGTTAGTGTTTACCATCTGTTGTTAGTGTCTACCACCTGCAGTTAGTGGCTACCACCTGTAGTTAGTGTCTACCCCCTGTTGTTTGTGTCTACCACCTGCAGTTGTGGCTACCACTTGTGATTGATCTGCCACCCTGTTTTATAGTGTTTACCACCTGTTGTTGGTGTCTAAACACCTGCAGTTAGTGGCTACCACCTGTAGTTAGTGTCTACAACCTGTTGTTAGTGTCACCCACCTGTGAGTTAGTGTTTACCACCTGTTGTTAGTGACCACCACCTGCGTTAATTAGGCTGCCACCTGTAGTTAGTGTCTACCACCTGTTGTTAGTGTCTACCACCTGCAGTTAGTGGCTACCACCTGTAGTTAGTGTCTACCCCCTGTTGTTGTGCCGCCCTCACCACCGGTTAAAATCTTCCCCTGTCGTTGTGCCTACCTGTAGTTAGTGTCTACCACCTGTGTTTAGTGGCTAACTCCTGTAGTTAGTGTCTACCACCTGTAGTTAGTGTCACCCCTGTAGTTAGTGTCTACCACCTGCAGGTTAGTGGCTACCACCTGTAGTTAGTGTTTACCACCTGTTGTTTAGTGCGCCACCTGCTGTTAATTAATCTACCACCTGCAGTTAGTGGCTACCACCCTGCCAGTTAGTGTCTACCACCTTTGGTTAGTGTCTACCCCCTGTAGTTAGTGTCTACCACCTGTTGTTAGTGTCTACCACCTGCAGTTAGTGGCTACCACCTGTAGTTAGTGTCTACCACCTGTAGTTAGTGTCTACCAGTGTAGTTAGTGTCACCACCTGTTGTTAGTGCCAACTACCTGTAGTTAGTGGCTACCACCTGTAGTTAGTGTATACCACCTGGTTAGTGTCTACCCCTGTTGTTAGTGCCTACCACCTGCATTAGTGGCTACCACCTGTTAGTGTCTACCACCTGTTGTTAGTGTCTACCACCTGCAGTTAGTGGCTACCACCTGTTGTTAGTGTTTACCACCTGTTGTTGGTCAATCTACCTGCGGTTAGTGGCTACCACCTGTTGTTAGTGTCTACCACCTGTTTTTGGCCAATCTACCACCTGTAGTTAGTGGCTACCACCTGCAGTTAGTGTCAACCACCTGTTGTTGGTTCCCACCACCTGCAGTTAGTGGCTACCACCTGTAGTTAGTGTTTACCACCTGTAGTTAGTGTCTACCACCTGTTGTTAGTAGCCACCTGCAGTTAGTGTCTACCACCTGCGGTGTGGTTCCCACTTGTAGTTAGTGTCTACCACCTGTTTATAGTGTTTACCACCTGTTGTTAGTGTCTACCACCTGCAGTTAGTGGCTACCACCTGTAGTTAAGTCTACCACCTGTTGTTGATTGTCTAAAACCTGTTGTTAGTGCCTACCACCTGCAGTTAGTGTCTACAACCTGTTGTTAGGGCCTACCATCGTAGTTAGTGTCTACCACCTGTTGTTAGTGTCTACCACCTGATTAGTGTCTACCACCTGTTGTTAGTGTCTACCACCTGCAGTTAGTGTCTACCACCTGCAGTTAGTGTCTACAACCTGTTGTTAGTGTCTACCACCTGCAGTTAGTGCTAACCACCTGTAGTGATAATCTACCACCTGTAGTTGGTGTCTACCACCTGTAGTTAGTGTACCACACCTCTTGTACCACCTGCAGTTAGTGTCTACCACCTTGTTAGTGTCTACCACCTGTGGTTAGTGTCTACCACCTGTTGTTAGTGTCTACCACCTGTTGTTAGTGCCTACCACCTGCGTTTAGTGGCTACCACCTGCAGTTAGTGTCACCCTGTTGTTAGTGTCCTACCACTGCAGTTAGTGGCTACCACCTGTAGTTAGTGTCTACCACCTGTTGTTAGTGTCTACCCCTGTTGTTAGTGTCTGCCACCTGCAGTTAGTGTCTACCACCTGTTGTTAGTGTCTACCACCTGTAGTTAGTGTCTACCACCTGTGGTGTGCCTAATACCTGTAGTTAGTGTCTACCACTTGTAGTTAGTGTTTACCACCTGTTGTTAGTGTCTACCACCTGCAGTTAGTGGCTACCACCTGTAGTTAGTGCTACCACCTGTTGTTAGTTCCACCGCAGCGGTTAGTGGCTACCACCTGTGGTTAGTGTCTACCCCTGTAGTTGAATGCCCACCTGTTTTATTGCCTACCCTCTGTAGTTAGTGTCACCCCTGTCGTTAGTGTCTACCACCTGCAGTTAGTGGCTACCACCTGTAGTTAGTGTCACCACCTGTTGTTAGTGTTTACCACCTGTTGTTAGTGTCTACCACCTGCAGTTGGCTACCACCTGTAGTTAGTGTCTACCACCTGTTGTTAGTGTCTACCACCTGTTGTTGAGTGTCACCACCTGTAGTTAGTGTCTACCACCTGTTGGTGTGTCACCACCTGCAGTTAGTGGCTACCACCTGTGGTTGGTGTTTACCCCCTGTGATTAGTGTATCTACCCCTGTTGTTGCTTGCCACCTGTTGTTAGTGTCTACCCCTGTAGTTGTGTCTACCACCTGCAGTTAGTGTCTACCACCTGTGTTAGTGTTTACCACCTGTTGTTAGTGTCTACCACCTGCAGTTAGTGGCTACCACCTGTAGTTAGTGTCTACCACCTGTTGTTAGTGTCTACCACCTGCAGTTAGTGGCTACCACCTGTAGTTAGTGTTTACCACCTGTTGTTAGTGTCTACCACCTGCAGTTAGTGGCTACCACCTGTGAGTTAGTGTCTACCACCTGCTTTTGGTGTCTACACATGCAGTTAGTGGCTACCACCTGTAGTTAGTGTCGACCCCTGTTGCTGTGCCTGCCTCAGTAGTTAAGTCTACCTGTCGTTTGTGTCTACAACCTGTAGTTAGTGTTCACCACCCATGTTAGTGTTTACCACCTGTTGTTAGTGTCTACCACCTGCAGTTAGTGGCTACCTCCTGTAGTTAGTGTTTAACACCTGTTGTTAGTGTCTACCACCTGCAGTTAGTGGCTACCACCTGTAGTTAGTGTCTACCACCTGTTGTTAGTGTCTACTACCTGCAGTTAGTGGCTACCACCTGTAGTTAGTGTTTACCACCTGTTGTTAGTGTCTACCACCTGCAGTTAGTGGCTACCACCTGTAATTAGTGTCTACCACCTGTTGTTAGTGTCTACCACCTGCAGTTAGTGGCTACCACCTGTAGTTAGTGTTTACCACCTGTAGTTATTGCCTAATTCCTGTAGTTAGTGTCTACCACTTGTTGTTAGTGTTTACAACCTGTTGTTAGAGCCTACTACCTGCAGTTAGTGGCTACCACCTGTTGTTAGTGTCTAAAACCTGTTGTTAGTGTTTACTAGCTGCAGTTAATCTCTACCACCTGTAGTTAGTGTTTACCACCTGAAGTTATTGCCTAATTCCTGTAGTTAGTGTTTACCACCTGTTGTTAGTGTCTACCACCTGCAGTTAGTGGCTACCACCTGTAGTTAGTGTCTACCACCTGTTGTTAGTGTCTTCCACATGCAGTTAGTGGCTACCACCTGTAGTTAGTGTCGACCCCCTGTTGTTATTGCCTGCCCTCTGTAGTTAAAGTCTACCCCCTGTCGTTTGTGTCTACAACCTGCAGTTAGTGGTTACCACTTGTAGTTAGTGTCTACCACCTATTGTTAGTGTTTACCACCTGTTGTTAGTGTCTACCACCTGTTGTTAGTGTCTACCACCTGCAGTTAGTGTTTACCACCTGTAGTTAGTGTCTACCACCTTTATTTATTGTCTACCCCGTGTAGATAGTGTCTACCCCCCGCAGTTAGTGGCTACCACCTGTAGTTAGTGTCTACCACCTGTTGTTAGTGCCTGCCACCTGCAGTTGGTGGCTACCAACCTTTTAGTTAGTGTTTACCACCTGTAGTTATTGCCTAATTCCTGTAGTTAGTGTCTACCACTTGTTGTTAGTGTTTACAACCTGTTGTTAGAGCCTACCACCTGCAGTTAGTGGCTACCACCTGTAGTTACTGTCTACCACCTGTTGTTCATGTCTACCACCTGCAGTTAGTGGCTACCACCTGTAGTTAGTGTTTACCACCTGTAGTTAGTGTTTACCACCTGTAGTTATTGCCTAATTCCTTTAGTTAGTGTCTTCCACTTGTTGTTAGTGTCTACCAACTGCAGTTATTTGCTACCACCTGTAGTTAGTGTCTACCATCTGCAGTTAGTGGCTACCACCTGCAGTTAATGGCTACCACCTGTAGTTAGTGTCTACCACCTGTTGTTAGTGTCTACCACCTGTTGTTAGTGTCTACCACCTGCAGGTAGTGTCTACCCCCTGTTGTTATTGTCTACCACCTGTCATTTGTGTCTACCACCTGTAGTTATTGCCTACTTCCTGTAGTTAGTGTCTACCACTTGTTGTTAGTGTTTACAACCTGTTGTTAGAGACTACCACCTGCAGTTAGTGGCTACCACCTGTAGCTAGTGTCGACCCCCTGTTGATTACTGTCTACCACCTGCAGTTAGTGGCTACCAATTGTAGTTAGTGTCTACTACCTGTTGTTGGTGCCCGCCACCTGTAGTTAGTGTCTACCACCTGTTGTTAGTGTCTTCAAACTGCAGTTAGTGGCTACCACCTGTAGTTAGTGTCTACCCCCTGTAGTTAGTGTCTACCCCCTGTTGTTATTGCCTGCCCTCTGTAATTATTGTCTACCTCCTGTCGTTTGTGTCTACCACCTGCAATTAGTGGTTACCACTTGTAATTAGTGTCTACCACCTGTTGTTTGTGTTTACCACCTGTTTTTAGTGTCTACCACCTGAAGCTAGTGGCTACCACCTGTAGTTAGTGTCTACCACCTGTTGTCAGTGTCTACCACCTGCAGTTAGTGGCTACCACCTGTAGTTAGTGTTTGCCACCTGTTGTTATTGTCTACCACCTGCAGTTAGTGGCTACCACCTGTAGTTAGTGTCTACCACCTGTTGTTAGTGTCTACCACATGCAGTTAGTGGCTACCACCTGTAGTTAGTGTCGACCCCCTGTTGTTATTGCCTGGCCTCTGTAGTTAAAGTCTACCCCCTGTCGTTTGTGTCTACTACCTGCAATTAGTGGTTACCACTTGTAGTTAATGTCTACCACCTGTTGTTAGTGTTTACCACCTGTTGTTAGTATCTAGCCACCTGCAGTTAGTGGCTACCACCTGTAGTTAGTGTTTACCACCTGTTGTTAGTGTCTACCACCTGCAGTTAGTGGCTACCACCTGTAGTTAGTGTCTACCACCTGTTGTTAGTGTCTTCCACATGCAGTTAGTGGCTACCACCTGTAGTTAGTGTCGATCCCCTGTTGTTATTGCCTGCCCTCTGTAGTTAAAGTCTACCCCCTGTCGTTTGTGTCTACAACCTGCAGTTAGTGGTTACCACTTGTAGTTAGTGTCTACCACCTATTGTTAGTGTTTACCACCTGTTGTTAGTGTCTACCACCTGTTGTTAGTGTCTACCACCTGCAGTTAGTGTTTACCACCTGTAGTTAGTGTCTACCACCTTTAGTTATTGTCTACCCCGTGTAGATAGTGTCTACCCCCTGCAGTTAGTGGCTACTACCTGTAGTTAGTGTCTACCACCTGTTGTTAGTGCCTGCCACCTGCAGTTGGTGGCTACCACCTTTTAGTTAGTGTTTACCACCTGTAGTTATTGCCTAATTCCTGTAGTTAGTGTCTACCACTTGTTGTTAGTGTTTACAACCTGTTGTTAGAGCCTACCACCGGCAGTTAGTGGCTACCACCTGTAGTTACTGTCTACCACCTGTTGTTCGTGTCTACCACCTGCAGTTAGTGGCTACCACCTGTAGTTAGTGTTTACCACCTGTAGTTAGTGTTTACCACCTGTAGTTATTGCCTAATTCCTTTAGTTAGTGTCTACCACTTGTTGTTAGTGTTTACCAACTGCAGTTATTTGCTACCACCTGTAGTTAGTGTCTACCATCTGCAGTTAGTGGCTACCACCTGCAGTTAGTGGCTACCCCTGTAGTTAGTGTCTACCACCTGTTGTTAGTGTCTACCACCTGCCGTTAGTGGCTACCACTTGTAGTTAGTATCTACAACCTGTTGTTAGTGCCTACCACCTGTTGTTAGTGTCTACCACCTGCAGTTAGTGACTACCACCTGTAGTTAGTGTTTACCATCTGTAGTTAGTGTTTACCACCTGTAGTTATTGCATAATTCCTTTAGTTAGTGTCTACCACTTGTTGTTAGTGGCTACCACCTGTAGTTAGTGGCTACCACCTGTAGTTAGTGTTTACCACCTGTTGTTAGTGTCTACCACCTGCAGTTAGTGGCTACCACCTGTAGTTAGTGTCTACTACCTGTTGTTAGTGTCTACCACCTGCCGTTAGTGGCTACCACTTGTAGTTAGTATCTATAACCTGTTGTTAGTGCCTACCACCTGTTGTTAGTGTCTACCACCTGCAGTTAGTGACTACCACCTGTAGTTAGTGTTTACCATCTGTTGTTAGTGTCTACCACCTGCAATTAGTGGCTACCACCTTTAGTTAGTGTCTACCCCCTGTCGTTTGTGTCTACCACCTGCAGTTAGTGGTTACCACTTGTAGTTTGTGTCTACCACCTGTTTACAGTGTTTACCACCTGTTGTTAGTGTCTAAAACCTGCAGTTAGTGGTAACCACATGTAGTTAGAGTATACCACCTGTTGTTAGTGTCTACCACCTGTAGTTAGTGTTTACCACCTGTTGTTAGTGTCTACTACCTGGAGTTAGTGGCTAACACCTGTAGTTAGAGTATACCACCTGTAGTTAGAGTATACCACCTGTTGTTAGTGTCTACCACCTGTTGTTAATGTCTACCACCTCCAGTTAGTGACTACCACCTTTAGTTATTGTCTACCACCTGCTGTTAGTGTCTAAAACCTGTTGTTAGTGTTTACCACCTGCAGTTAGTATCTACCACCTGCAGTTAGTGTCTATCACCTGTTGTTAGTGTCTAAAACCTGTTGTTAGTGCCTACCACCTGCAGTTAGTGTCTAAAACCTGTTGTTAGTGCTTACCACCTGCAGTTAGTGTCTACCACCTGTAGTTAGTGTCTACCACCTGTAGTTAGTGTCTACCACCTGTTGTTAGTGTTTACCACCTGCAGTTAGTGTCTACCACCTGCAGTTAGTGTCTACCACCTGTTGTTAGTGTCTAAAACCTGTTGTTAGTGCCTACCACCTGCAATTAGTGTCTAAAACCTGTTGTTAGTGCCTACCACCTGCAGTTAATGACTACCACCTGTAGTTAGTGTCAACCACCTGTTGTTAGTGTTTACCACCTGCACTTAGTGTCTACCACCTGCAGTTAGTGTCTACCACCTGTTGTTAGTGTCTACCACCTGTAGTTAGTGTCTACCACCTGTTGTTAGTGTCTAAAACCTTTTGTTAGTGCCTACCACCTGCAGTTAGTGTCTAAAACCTGTTGTTAGTGCCTACCACCTGCAGTTAGTGTCTACCACCTGTAGTTAGTGTCTACCACCTGTTGTTAGTGTTTACCACCTGCAGTTAGTGTCTACCACCTGTTAGTGTCTAAACCTTTTGTTAGTGCCTACCTGCAGTTAGTGTCCAAAACCTGTTGTTAGTGCTACCACCTGCAGTTGGTGTCTACCACCTGTAGTTAGTGTCTACCACCTGTTGTTAGTGTTTACCACCTGTGTTAGTGTCTACCACCTGTTGTTAGTGTCTAAAACCTTTTGTTAGTGCCTACCACCTGCAGTTAGTGTCCAAAACCTGTTGTTAGTGCCACCTGCAGTTAGTGTCTACCACCTGTAGTTAGTGTCTACCACCTGTTGTTAGTGTTTACCACCTGCAGTTAGTGTCTACCACCTGCAGTTAGTGTTTACCACCTGTTGTTAGTGTCTACCACCTGTAGTTAGTGTCTACCCCCTGGTGTTAGTGTCTACAACCTTTTGATAGAGCCTACCACCTGCAGTTAGTGGCTACCACCTGTTGTTAGTGTCTACCACCTGCAGTTAGTGGCTACCACCTGTAGTTAGTGTCTACAACCTGTTGTTAATTCCTACCACCTGTTGTTATTGTCTATAACCTGCTGTTAGTGCCTACCACCTGCAGTTAGTGGCTACCACCTGTAGTTAGTGTCTACCACCTGTTGTTAGTGTCTACCACCTGCAGTTAGTGGCTACCACCTGTAGTTAGTGTCTACAACCTGTTGTTAATTCCTACCACCTGTTGTTATTGTCTATAACCTGTTGTTAGTGTGCACCACCTGTTGTTAGTGCCTACCACTTGTATTTAGTAGCTACCACCTGTAGTTACTGTCTACCCCCTGTTGTTAGTGTCTACCACCTGCAGTTAGTGGCTACCACCCGTAGTTAGTGTCTACAACCTGTTGTTAATTCCTACCACCTGTTGTTATTGTCTATAACCTGTTGTTAGTGCCTACCACCTGCAGTTAGTGGCTACCACCTGTAGTTAGTGTCTACCACCTGTTGTTAGTGTCTACCACCTGCAGTTAGTGGCTACCACATGTAGTTAGTGTCGACCCCCTGTTGTTATTGCCTGCCCTCTGTAGTTAAAGTCTTCCCCCTGTCGTTATTGCCTACCCCCTGTAGTTAGTGTCTACCCCCTGTAGTTATTGCCTAACTCTTGTAGTTAGTGATTACCACCTTTAGTTATTGTCTACCCCGTGTAGTTAGTGTCTACCCCCTGCAGTTAGTGGCTACCACCTATAGTTAGTGTTTACCACCTGTTGTTAGTGCGTGCCACCTGCAGTTAGTGTCTACCACCTGCAGTTAGTGGCTACCACCTGTAGTTAGTGTCTACCACCTGTTGTTAGTGTCTACCACCTGGAGTTAGTGGCTACCACCTGTAGTTAGTGTTTACCACCTGTTGTTAGTGTCTACCACCTGCAGTTAGTGGCTACCACCTGTAGTTAGTGTCTACCACCTGTTTTTAGTGTCTACCACATGCAGTTAGTGGCTACCACCTGTAGTTAGTGTCGACCCCCTGTTGCTATTGCCTGCCCTCAGTAGTTAAAGTCTACCCCCTGTCGTTTGTGTCTACAACCTGCAGTTAGTGGTTACCACTTGTAGTTAGTGTCTACCACCTGTTGTTAGTGTTTACCACCAGTTGTTAGTGTCTACCACCTGCAGTTAGTGGCTACCTCCTGTAGTTAGTGTTTAACACCTGTTGTTAGTGTCTACCACCTGCAGGTAGTGGCTACCACCTGTAGTTAGTTTTTACCACCTGTTGTTAGTGTATACCACCTGCAGTTAGTGGCTACCACCTGTAATTAGTGTCTACCACCTGTTGTTAGTGTCTACCACCTGCAGTTAGTGGCTACCTGTAGTTAGTGGCTACCACCTGTTGTTAGTGTCTAAAACCTGTTGTTAGTGTTTACTAGCTGCAGTTAACCACCTGTAGTTAGTGTCTACCACCTGTTTTTAGTGTCTTCCACATGCAGTTAGTGGCTACCACCTGTAGTTAGTGTCGACCCCCTGTTGTTATTGCCTGCCCTCTGTAGTTAAAGTCTACCCCCTGTCGTTTGTGTCTACAACCTGCAGTTAGTGGTTACCACTTGTAGTTAGTGTCTACCACCTATTGTTAGTGTTTACCACCTGTTGTTAGTGTCTACCACCTGTTGTTAGTGTCTACCACCTGCAGTTAGTGTTTACCACCTGTAGTTAGTATCTACCACCTTTAGTTATTGTCTACCCCGTGTAGATAGTGTCTACCCCCCGCAGTTAGTGGCTACCACCTGTAGTTAGTGTCTACCACCTGTTGTTAGTGCCTGCCACCTGCAGTTGGTGGCTACCACCTTTTAGTTAGTGTCTTCAAACCCAAGTAGTGGCTACCACCAGTTAGTGCCACCTGTAGTTAGTGCTACCCCTGTTGTGCCTGGCCTCAGTACTTACCACTCCTGTCGTTTGTGTCTACCACCTGCAATTAGTGGTTCCACTTCTGGTTAGTGTCTACCACCTGTTGTTAGTGTTTACCACCTGTTTTTAGTGCTCACCACCTGAAGCTAGTGGCTACCACCTGTAGTTAGTGTCTACCACCTGTTGTCAGTGTCTACCACCTGCAGTTAGGGCTACCACCTGTAGTTAGGTTTGCCACCTGTTGAGTGTCTACCACCTGCAGTAGTGGCTACCACCTGTAGTTAGTGTCTACCACCTGTTCTTAGTGTTCACAATTGTGTTAGTGACTACCACCTGTAGTTAGTGTTTGCCACCTGTTGTTAGTGTCTACCACCTGCAGTTAGTGGGCTACCACCAGTTAGTGTCTACCACCTGTTGTTAGTGTCTACCACATGCAGTTAGTGGCTACCCTGTGAAGTTAGTGTCGACCCCCGTTGATATTGCCTGGCCTCTGTATTTATACCCCTGTCGTTGTGTCTACTACCTGCAATTAGTGGTTACCACTTGTATTATGTCACCACCTGTTGTTAGTGTTTACCACCTGTTGTTAGTATCTAACCACCTGCAGTTAGTGGCTCACACCTGTAGTTAGTGTCTACCACCTGTTCTTAGTGTCTACCACCTGCAGTTAGTGACTACCACCTGTAGTTAGTGTTTACCACCTGTTGGTGTCTACCACCTGCAGTTAGTGGCTACCACCTGTAGTTGGTGTCTACCACCTGTTGTTAGTGTCTTCCACATGCAGTTAGTGGCTACCACCTGTAGTTAGTGTCGAACCCCTGTTGTTGTGCCCTGCCCTCTGTGTTAAAGTCTACCCCCTGTCGTTTGTGTCTACAACCTGCAGTTAGTGGTTATCACTTGGAGGTAGTGTCTACCACCTATTGTTGGTGTTTACCACCTGTTGTTAGTGTCTACCACCTGTTGTTGAGTGTCTACCACCTGCAGTTAGTGTTTACCACCTGTAGTTAGTGTCTACCACCTTTTTATTGTCTCCCCGTGTGAATAGTGTCTACCCCTGCAGTTAGTGGCTACCACCTGTGGTTAGTGTCTACCACCTGTTGTTAGTGCCTGCCACCTGCAGTTGGTGGCTACCACCTTTTAGTTAGTGTTTTCTACTGTAGTTATTGCCTAATTCCTGTAGTTAGTGTCTACTTGTTGTTAGTGTTTACAACCTGTTGTTGTTAGGAGCCTACCACCGGCAGTTAGTGGCTACTACCTGTAGTTACTGTCTACCACCTGTTGTTCGTGTTCTACCACCTGCAGTTAGTGGCTACCACCTGTAGTTAGTGTTTACCACCTGTAGTTAGTGTTTACACCTGTAGTTATTGCCTAATTCCTTTGGTTAGTGTCCACTTGTTGTTAGTGTCTACCAACTGCATTATTTGCTACCACCTGTAGTTAGTGTCTACCATCTGCAGTTAGTGGCTACCACCTGCAGTTAGTGGCTACCACCTGTAGTTAGTGTCTACCACCTGTTGAGTGTCTACCACCTGTTGTTAGTGTCTACCACCTGCAGGTAGTGTCTACCCCTGTTGTTGTGTCTACCACCTGTCATTTGTGTCTACCACCTGATTGTGCCTAATTCCTGGTTAGTGTCTACCACTTGTTGAGTGTTTACAACCTGTTGTTAGAGACTACCACCTGCAGTTAGTGGCTACCACCTGTAGCTAGTGTCGCCCTGTTGTTACTGTCTAACACCTGCAGTTAGTGGCTACATTGTAGTTAGTGTCTACTACCTGTTGTTGCCTGCCACCTGTAGTTAGTGTCTACCACCTGTTGTTAGTGTCTACAAACTGCAGTTAGTGGCTACCACCTGTAGTTAGTGTCTACCCCCTGTAGTTAGTGTCTGCCCCTTGTTGTTGTGCCTGCCCTCTGTAATTAGTGTTCTACCTCCTGTCGTTTGTGTCTACCACCTGCAATTAGTGGTTACCACTTGTGATTAGTGTCTACCACCTGTTGTTAGTGTTTACCACCTGTTTTTAGTGTCTACCACAAGCTAGTGGCTACCACCTGTGGTGTGTCTACCACCTGTTGTCAGTGTCTACCACCTGCAGTTAGTGGCTACCACCTGGTTAGTGTTTGCCACCTGTTGTTGATGTCTACCACCTGCAGTTGTGGCTACCACCTGTAGTTAGTGTCTACCTGTTGTTAGTGTCCCACCACATGCAGTTAGTGGCTACCACCTGTAGTTAGTGTCGACCCCCTGTTGATATTGCCTGGCCTCTGTAGTTAAAGTGCCACCCCCTGTCGTTTGTGTCTACTACCTGCAATTAGTGGTTACCACTTGTAGTTAATGTCTACCACCTGTTGTTAGTGTTTACTGTAATGGTCATGATGAGCTAACCTGAAAACCTTAAGGATTCATATTACGCTCAAACGTCCACAAAACCTTCCGAGTCCCCCAGTGGAAACGTCCTCCGTTTTCTCGGTTCCTAGTGACGTCATCGATGAGCAGCCTTTGTCTATGGAGGCAGACGCTGTATGCTGGGACCTGTTGCCATCCATTCCGTGATCAATTTAATTTTGCTTTCGATAGCTGAGTCAGAGCATTGTTAGTAAGATAATAGTAGAAATGAAAATGAGTTCATAGTCTCAATTTCAACGTCAGAGTGTACCGTAAATTAATTCATCGGAATAAGTAGGTGGACTCCTGGTCTGGTTTGGTGATGAGGGCACGCGGGCATTTTAACCGTTAGTAAGTGCCCGTCCCTTCATCCATACAGGTATGTCATTCACTCTGTGTTGTAATTCGCCCTTCTTTAAGTGTTTGACCCAATTAATAGTTGCTTGTGCAAGCGTTACAGTAACGTAGTTGATATGCTCTGAGTAAAGTCATATTTACGTCTTTAACGTCTGAAACGTGATGTTGTTGTCACCGGTTAGTAAGTGCCCGTCCTTCATCCATACAGGTCCCTGCCTTAGCCGTGTCTGTGTAGCGTGGATGTTGTATCCCTATGTCTGAGAATGTCCGAGTCAGTAGGATCAGTTACCTTTGAAACCCGGCCGTCAGACTTCCAGCACACTACACTTCCCCTGCTGGCTCGTCTGGCCCTAACGCTCGGTCACAGGTGACGCCGGATCACCAAGCCACACACCACTACCCCCATCATTGGTGGATGAGTGTCTAACTCAATGAAGACTTTTGTGTGGTGGATTATCCACTAGGATCTCCAAGTTCGTCGGATAGTACTCCATGGTGGCTGGACCCCATAGCTGTTGTAGATATCACACCTGACGACTGAGTGTTATAGTGGCAGTTGCCCTAGTATTTATGGTGCTAGTGACTATCATGAGTTGTGCTGGAGTATGTCACCCAGTAGGGTTTGAAGTGTATTGAATATGTCCACCCAGTAATGAGTGTGAGTATGTTGAGCCTGAGGGCCTAGTACTAATTTCGTCTGTTAGTACAAACCAATTCTTTCTTCTAATTTCATATTCATGTTTAAATAAACTTTGTATTTGTATAATTGTGTCTGTTATTTACCTACAGTATTTACCGTTATTTCTTCCCTATTGCTTGATACTATCATTACACCTACCCACGAGCCTCCTATCGTCACGCTACCAATGGTGATAAATATAGGTAAAAATTGTTACGCTCACAGAGGCCCTCATAAATGGTGGGAGTTCAAGCCCTCATAGATGGTGGCAGTGCAGCCCTCATATTACCACCTGTTGTTAGTATCTAGCCACCTGCAGTTAGTGGCTACCACCTGTAGTTAGTGTCTACCACCTGTTCTTAGTGTCTACCACCTGCAGTTGGTGTCTACCGCCTGTAGTTAGTGTTTTACCTGTTGTTAGTGTCTTCCACATGCGGTTAGTGGCTACCACCTGTAGTTAGTGTCGCCCCTGTTTTTTGTACTGCCTCTGTAGTTAAAGTCTACCCTGTAGTTAGTGTCTACGACTTGTTGTTAGTGTCTACCACCTGCAGTTAGTGGCTACCACCTGATGTTAGTGTTTACCACCTGTTTTTTGTGTCTACTACCTGAAGTTAGTGGCTACCACCTGTAGTTAGTGTCTATCACCTGTTTTTAGTGTCTACCAAATGCAGTTAGTGGTTACCACCTGTAGTTAGTGTCGACCCCCTGTTGCTATTGCCTGCCCTCTGTAGTTAAAGTCTACCCCCTGTCGTTTGTGTCTACATCCTGCAGTTAGTGGTTACCACTTGTAGTTAGTGTCTACCACCTGTTGTTAGTGCCTACCCCCTGCAGTTAGTGGCTACCACCTGTAGTTAGTATCTACCACATGTTGTTAGTGTCTATCACCTGCAGTTAGTGTCTACCACCTGTAGTTAGTGTTTACCACCTATTGTTAGTGTCTACCACCTGCAGTTAGTGGCTACCACCTGCAGTTAATGTCTACCACCTGTAGTTAGTGTTTACCACCTGTTGTTAGTGTCTACCACCTGCAGTTAGTGGCTACCACCTGTAGTTTGTGTCTACCACCTGTTGTTAGTGTCTAAAACCTGTTGTTAATGCCTACCACCTGCAGTTAGTGTCTACCACCTGTAGTTAGTGTCTACCACCTGCAGTTAGTGGCTACCACCTGTCGTTTGTGTCTACCACCTGTTGTTTCTGTCTAAATCCTGTCGTTAGTGACTACCACCTTTTGTTAGTGTCTAAAACCTGTTGTTAGTGCCTACCACCTGCAGTTAGTGTCTACCACCTGTTGTTAGTGTCTACAACCTTTTGTTAGTGCCTACCACCTGTAGTTAGTGTTTACCACCTGTCGTTAGTGTCTACCACTTGCAGTTAGTGGCTATTACCTGTACGTAGTGTCTACCACCTGTTGTTAGTGTCTACAACCTTTTGTTAATACCTACCACCTGCAGTTAGTGGCTACCACCTGTAGTTAGTGTCTACCACCTGTTGTTAGTGTCAACAACCTTTTGGTAGTGTCTGCCACCTGTAGTTAGTGTCTACCACCTGTTGTTAGTGTCTACCAACTGCAGTTAGTGGTTACCACCTGTAGTTAGTGTCTACCCCCTGTTGTTATTGCCTACCCTCTGTAGTTAGTGTCTACACCCTGTAGTTAGTGTGTACCACCTGTTGTTAGTATCTACCACCTGCAGTTAGTGGCTACTAGCTGTCGTTTGTGTCTACCACCTGCAGTAAGTGGTTACCACTTGTAGTTAGTGTCTACCACCTGTTGTTAGTGTCTATAACCTGTTGTTAGTGGCTACCACCTGTAGTTAGTGTTTACCACCTGTTGTTAGTGTATAGCACCTGCAGTTAGTGGCTATCACCTGTAGATAGTGTCTACCACCTGTTGTTAGTGTCTACCACCTGCAGTTAGTGGTTACCACCTATAGATAGTGCCTGCCACCTGCAGTTAGTGTCTACCACCTGCAGTTAGTAGTTAACACTTGTAATTAGTGTCTACTACCTGTTGTTAGTGTCTACAACCTGTTGTTAGTGCCTAAAACCTGCAGTAAGTGGCTACCACCTGTAGTTAGTGTCTACCACCTGTTGTTAGTGTCTACGACCTGCCGTTAGTGGCTACTACCTGTAGTTAGTGTTTACCACCTTTTGTTAGTGTGTACCACCTGCAGTTAGTGGCTACCACCTGTAGTTAGTGTCTACCACCTGTTGTTAGTGTCTAAAACCTGTTGTTAATGCCTACCACCTGCAGTTAGTGTCTACCACCTGTAGTTAGTGTCTTCCACCTGTTTTTAGTGTTTACTACCTGCAGTTAGTGTCTACCACCTGCAGTTAGTGTCTACCACCTGTAGTTTGTGTCTACCACCTGTTGTTAGTGTATAAAACATGTCGTTAGTGCCTACCACCTGTTGTTAGTGTCTAAAACCTGTTGTTAGTGTCTACCACCTGCAGTTAGTGGCTACCACATAGTTAGTGTCAACCACCTGTTGTTAGTGTCTACCACCTGCAGTTACTGGCTACCACCTGTAGTTCGTGTCTACCACCTGTAGTTAGTGTCTACCCCCTCTTGTTATTGCCTGCCCTCTGTAGTTAGTGTCTACACCCTGTAGTTAGTGTGTACCACCTGTTGTTAGTATCTACCACCTGCAGTTAGTGGCAACCAGCTGTCGTTTGTGTCTACCACCTGCAGTTAGTGGTTACCACTTGTAGTTAGTGTCTACCACCTGTTGTTAGTGTCTATAACCTGTTGTTAGTGCCTACCACCTGCAGTTAGTGGCTACCAAATATAGTTAGTGTCTACCACCTGTTGTTAGTGTCTACATCCTGCAGTTAGTGGCTACCACCTGTATTTAGTGTCTACCCCATGTAGTTAGTGTCTACCCCCTGTTGTTATTGCCTGCCCTCTGTAATTAGTGTCTACCCCCTGTCGTTTGTGTCTACCACCTGCAGTTAGTGGTTACCAATTGTAGTTAGTGTTTACCACCTGTTTTTTGTGTCTACCATCTGAAGTTAGTGGCTACCACCTGTATTTAGTGTCTACCCCCTGTAGTTAGTGTCTACCCCCTGTTGTTATTGCCTGCCCTCTGTAATTAGTGTCTACCCCCTGTCGTTTGTGTCTACCACCTGCAGTTAGTGGTTACCACCTGATGTTAGTGTTTACCACCTGTTTTTTGTGTCTACCATCTGAAGTTAGTGGCTACCACCTGTAGTTAGTGTCTACCACCTGTTGTTAGTGTCTACCCCCTGTTGTTATTGCCTGCCCTCTGTAATTAGTGTCTACCCCCTGTTGTTAGTGTCTACCAACTGCAGTTAGTGGTTACCACCTGTAGTTAGTGTCTACCCACTGTTGTTATTGCCTACCCTCTGTAGTTAATGTGTACACCCTGTAGTTAGTGTGTACCACCTGTTGTTAGTATCTACCACCTGCAGTTAGTGGCTACCAGCTGTCGTTTGTGTCTACCACCTGCAGTTAGTTGTTACCACTTGTAGTTAGTGTCTACCACCTGTTGTTAGTGTCTATAACCTGTTGTTAGTGGCTACCACCTGTAGTTAGTATTTACCACCTGTTGTTAGTGTATAGCACCTGCAGTTAGTGGCTACCACCTGTAGTTAGTGTCTACCACCTGTTGTTAGTGTCTACCACCTGCAGTTAGTGGCTACCACCTATAGTTAGTGCCTGCCACCTGCAGTTAGTGTCTACCACCTGCAGTTAGTAGTTAACACTTGTAATTAGTGTCTACTACCTGTTGTTAGTGTCTACAACCTGTTGTTAGTGCCTGAAACCTGCAGTTAGTGTCTACCACCTGCAGTTAGTAGTTAACACTTGTAATTAGTGTCTACCACCTGTAGTTATTGTTTACCACCTGTTGTTATTGTTTACCACCTGTTGTTAGTGTCTACCACCTGCAGTTAGTGGCTACCACCTGTAGTTAGTGTCTACCACCTGTTGTTAGTGTCTAAAACCTGTTGTTAATGCCTACCACCTGCAGTTAGTGTCTACCACCTGTAGTTAGTGTGTACCACCTGTTGTTAGTGTCTACGACCTGCAGATAGTGGCTACTACCTGTAGTTAGTGGTTACCACTTGTAGTTAGTGTCTACCACCTGTTGTTAGTGTCTAAAACCTGTTGTTAATGCCTACCACCTGCAGTTAGTGTCTACCACCTGTAGTTAGTGTCTTCCACCTGTTTTTAGTGTTTACCACCTGCAGTTAGTGTCTACAACCTGCAGTTAGTGGCTACTACCTGTAGTTAGTGGTTACCACTTGTAGTTAGTGTCTACCACCTGTTGTTAGTGTCTAAAACCTGTTGTTAATGCCTACCACCTGCAGTTAGTGTCTACCACCTGTAGTTAGTGTCTTCCACCTGTTTTTAGTGTTTACCACCTGCAGTTAGTGTCTACGACCTGCAGTTAGTGGCTACTACCTGTAGTTATTGTTTACCACCTGTTGTTAGTGTCTACCACCTGCAGTTAGTGGCTACCACCTGTAGTTAGTGTCTACCACCTGTTGTTAGTGTCTAAAACCTGTTGTTAATGCCTACCACCTGCAGTTAGTGTCTACCACCTGTAGTTAGTGTCTTGCACCTGTTTTTAGTGTTTACCACCTGCAGTTAGTGTCTACAACCTGCAGTTAGTGGCTACTACCTGTAGTTAGTGGTTACCACTTGTAGTTAGTGTCTACCACCTGTTGTTAGTGTCTAAAACCTGTTGTTAATGCCTACCACCTGCAGTTAGTGTCTACCACCTGTAGTTAGTGTCTTCCACCTGTTTTTAGTGTTTACCACCTGCAGTTAGTGTCTACAACCTGCAGTTAGTGGCTACTACCTGTAGTTGTGGCCACCTGTTGTTAGGTGTCTAAACCTGTTGTGTTAATACCACCTGCAGTTAGTGTCCACCACCTGTAGTTAGTGTCTTCCACCTGTTTTTAGTGTTTACTACCTGCAGTTAGTGTCTACCACCTGCAGTTAGTGTCTACCACCTGTAGTTTGTGTCTACCACCTGTTGTTAGTGTATAAAACATGTCGTTAGTGCCTACCACCTGTTGTTAGTGTCTAAAACCTGTTGTTAGTGTCTACCACCTGCAGTTAGTGGCTACCACATAGTTAGTGTCAACCACCTGTTGTTAGTGTCTACCACCTGCAGTTACTGGCTACCACCTGTAGTTCGTGTCTACCACCTGTAGTTAGTGTCTACCCCCTCTTGTTATTGCCTGCCCTCTGTAGTTAGTGTCTACACCCTGTAGTTAGTGTGTACCACCTGTTGTTAGTATCTACCACCTGCAGTTAGTGGCAACCAGCTGTCGTTTGTGTCTACCACCTGCAGTTAGTGGTTACCACTTGTAGTTAGTGTCTACCACCTGTTGTTAGTGTCTATAACCTGTTGTTAGTGCCTACCACCTGCAGTTAGTGGCTACCAAATATAGTTAGTGTCTACCACCTGTTGTTAGTGTCTACATCCTGCAGTTAGTGGCTACCACCTGTATTTAGTGTCTACCCCATGTAGTTAGTGTCTACCCCCTGTTGTTATTGCCTGCCCTCTGTAATTAGTGTCTACCCCCTGTCGTTTGTGTCTACCACCTGCAGTTAGTGGTTACCAATTGTAGTTAGTGTTTACCACCTGTTTTTTGTGTCTACCATCTGAAGTTAGTGGCTACCACCTGTATTTAGTGTCTACCCCCTGTAGTTAGTGTCTACCCCCTGTTGTTATTGCCTGCCCTCTGTAATTAGTGTCTACCCCCTGTCGTTTGTGTCTACCACCTGCAGTTAGTGGTTACCACCTGATGTTAGTGTTTACCACCTGTTTTTTGTGTCTATCATCTGAAGTTAGTGGCTACCACCTGTAGTTAGTGTCTACCACCTGTTGTTAGTGTCTACCACCTGCAGTTAGTGGCTACCACCTGTAATTAGTGTTTACCACCTGTTGTTAGTGTCTACCACCTGCAGTTAGTGGTTACCACCTGTAGTTAGTGTCTACCACCTGTTTTTAGTGTCTACGACATGCAGTTAGTGGCTACCACCTGTAGTTAGTGTCGACCCCCTGTTGCTATTGCCTGCCCTCTATAGTTAAAGTCTACCCCCTGTCGTTTGTGTCTACATCCTGCGGTTAGTGGTTACCACTTGTAGTTAGTGTCTACCACCTGTTGTTAGTGCCTACCACCTGCAGTTAGTGGCTACCACCTGTTGTTAGTGTCAACAACCTTTTGTTAGTGTCTACCACCTGTAGTTAGTGTCTACCACCTGTTGTTAGTGTCTACCAAGTGCAGTTAGTGGTTACCACCTGTAGTTAGTGTCTACCCCCTGTTGTTATTGCCTACCCTCTGTAGTTAGTGTCTACACCCTGTAGTTAGTGTGTACCACCTGTTGTTAGTATCTACCACCTGCAGTTAGTGGCTACCAGCTGTCGTTTGTGTCTACCACCTGCAGTTAGTTGTTACCACTTGTAGTTAGTGTCTACCACCTGTTGTTAGTGTCTATAACCTGTTGTTAGTGGCTACCACCTGTAGTTAGTATTTACCACCTGTTGTTAGTGTATAGCACCTGCAGTTAGTGGCTACCACCTGTAGTTAGTGTCTACCACCTGTTGTTAGTGTCTACCACCTGCAGTTAGTGGCTACCACCTATAGTTAGTGCCTGCCACCTGCAGTTAGTGTCTACCACCTGCAGTTAGTAGTTAACACTTGTAATTAGTGTCTACTACCTGTTGTTAGTGTCTACAACCTGTTGTTAGTGCCTAAAACCTGCAGTTAGTGGCTACCACCTGTAGTTAGTGTCTACCACCTGTTGTTAGTGTCTACGACCTGCAGTTAGTGGCTACTACCTGTAGTTATTGTTTACCACCTGTTGTTAGTGTCTTCCACCTGCAGTTAGTGGCTACCACCTGTAGTTAGTGTCTACCACCTGTTGTTAGTGTCTAAAACCTGTTGTTAATGCCTACCACCTGCAGTTAGTGTCTACCACCTGTAGTTAGTGTCTTCCACCTGTTTTTAGTGTTTACCACCTGCAGTTAGTGTCTACAACCTGCAGTTAGTGGCTACCACCTGTAGTTTGTGTCTACCACCTGTTGTTAGTGTATAAAACATGTCGTTAGTGCCTACCACCTGTTGTTAGTGTCTAAAACCTGTTGTTAGTGTCTACCACCTGCAGTTAGTGGCTACCACATAGTTAGTATCAACCACCTGTTTTTAGTGTCTACCACCTGCAGTTACTGGCTACCACCTGTAGTTAGTGTCTACCACCTGTAGTTAGTGTCTACCCCCTGTTGTTATTGCCTGCCCTCTGTAGTTAATGTCTACACCCTGTAGTTAGTGTGTACCAAATGTTGTTAGTATCTACCACCTGCAGTTAGTGGCAACCAGCTGTCGTTTGTGTCTACCACCTGCAGTTATTGGTTACCACTTGTAGTTAGTGTCTACCACCTGTTGTAAGTGTCTATAACCTGTTGTTAGTGCCTACCACCTGCAGTTAGTGGCTACCACCTATAGTTAGTGTCTACCACCTGTTGTTAGTGTCTACAACCTGCAGTTAGTGGCTACCACCTGTATTTAGTGTCTACCCCCTGTAGTTAGTGTCTACCCCCTGTTGTTATTGCCTGCCCTCTGTAATTAGTGTCTACCCCCTGTCGTTTGTGTCTACCACCTGCAGTTAGTGGTTACCACTTGTAGTTAGTGTTTACCAACTGATGTTAGTGTTTACCACCTGTTTTTTGTGTCTACCACCTGAAGTTAGTGGCTACCACCTGTAGTTAGTGTCTACCACCTGTTGTTAGTATCTACCACCTGCAGTTAGTGGCTACCACCTGTAGTTAGTGTTTACCACCTGTTGTTAGTGTCTACCACCTGCAGTTAGTGGCTACCACCTGTAGTTAGTGTCTACCACCTGTTTTTAGTGTCTACCACATGCAGTTAGTGGCTACCACCTGTAGTTAGTGTCGACCCCCTGTTGCTATTGCCTGCCGTCTATAGTTAAAGTCTACCCCCTGTCGTTTGTGTCTAAAACCTGCAGTTAGTGGTTACCACTTGTAGTTAGTGTCTACCACCCGTTGTTAGTGCCTACCACCTGCAGTTAGTGGCTACCACCTGCAGTTAGTGTCTACCACCTGTTGTTAGTGTCTACCACCTGCAGTTAGTGTCTACCACCTGTAGTTAGTGTTTACCACCTTTTGTTAGTGTCTACCACCTGCAGTTAGTGGCTACCACCTGTAGTTAGTGTCTACCACCTGTTGTTAGTGTCTAAAACCTGTTGTTAATGCCTACCACCTGCAGTTAGTGTCTACCACCTCTAGTTAGTGTCTTCCACTTATTGTTAGTATTTACCACCTGCAGTTAGTGTCTACCACCTGCAGTTAGTGGCTACCACCTGTAGTTTGTGTCTACCACCTGTTGTTAGTGTCTAAATCCTGTCGTTAGTGCCTACCACCTGTTGTTAGGTCTAAAACCTGTTGTTAGCGCCTACCACCTGCAGTAAGTGTCTACCACCTGTTGTTAGTGTCTAAAACCTGTTGTTAGTGCCTACCACCTGTAGTTAGTGTTTACCACCTGTCGTTAGTGTCTACCACCTGCAGTTAGTGGCTACCAGCTGTACGTAGTGTCTACCACCTGTAGTTAGTGTCTACAACCTTTTGTTAATGCCTACCACCTGCAGTTAGTGGCTACCACCTGTAGTTAGTGTCTACCACCTGTTGTTAGTGTCAACAACCTTTTGTTAGTGTCTACCACCTGTAGTTAGTGTCTACCACTTGTTGTTAGTGTCTACCAACTGCAGTTAGCGGTTACCACCTGTAGTTAGTGTGTACCCCCTGTTGTTATTGCCTACCCTCTGTAGTTAGTGTCTACACCCTGTAGTTAGTGTGTACCCCCCGTTGTTAGTATCTACTACCTGCAGTTAGTGGCTACCAGCTGTCGTTTGTGTCTACCACCTGCAGTTAGTGGTTACCACTTGTAGTTTGTGTCTACCACCTGTTGTTAGTGTCTATAACCTGTTGTTAGTGGCTACCACCTGTAGTTAGTGTTTACCACCTGTTGTTAGTGTATAACACTTGCAGTTAGTGGCTACAACCTGTAGTTAGTGTCTACCACCTGTTGTTAGTGTCTACCACCTGCAGTTAGTGGCTACCACCTATGGTTAGTGCCTGCCACCTGCAGTTAGTGTCTACCCCCTGTTGTTATTGCCTACCCTCTGTAGTTAGTGTCTCCACCCTGTAGTTAGTGTGTACCACCTGTTGTTAGTATCTACCACCTGCAGTTAGTGGCTACCAGCTGTCGTTTGTGTCTACCACCTGCAGTTAGTGGTTACCACTTGTAATTAGTGTCTACCACCTGTTGCTAGTGTCTAAACCTGTTGTTAGTGGCTACCACCTGTAGTTAGTGTTTACCATCTGTTGTTAGTATCTACCACCTGCAGTAAGTGGCAACCAGCTGTCGTTTGTGTCTACCACCTGCAGTTAGTGGTTACCACTTGTAGCTAGTGTCTACCACCTGTTGTTAGTGTCTATAACATGTTGTTAGTGCCTACCACCTGCAGTTAGTGGCTACCACCTATAGTTAGTGTCTACCACCTGCAGTTAGTGGCTACCACCTGTAGTTAGTGTTTACCACCTGTTGTTAGTGTATAGCACCTGCAGTTAGTGGCTACCACCTGTAGTTAGTGTCTATCACCTGTTGATAGTGTCTACCACCTGTTGTTAGTGTCTATAACCTGTTGTTAGTGCCTACCACCTGCAGTTAGTGGCTACCACCTGTAGTTAGTGTCTACCACCTGTTGTTAGTGTCTACCACCTGCAGTTTGTGGCTACCACCTGTAGTTAATGTTTACCACCTGTTGTTAGTGTATACCACCTGCAGTTAGTGGCTACCACCTGTAGTTAGTGTCTACCACCTATTCTTAGTGTCTACCACCTGCAGTTTGTTGCTACCACCTATAGTTAGTGTTTACCACCTGTTGTTAGTGTCTACCACCTGCAGTTAGTGGCTACCACCTGTAGTTAGTGTCTACCACCTGTTGTTAGTGTCTAAAACTTGTTGTTAGTGCCTACCACCTGCATTTAGTGTCTACCACCTGTTGTTAGTGTCTACAACCTGTTGTTAGTTCCAACCACCTGCATTTAGTGGCTACCACCTGAAGTTAGTAGTTACCACTTGTAGTTAGTGTCTACCACCTGTTTTTAGTGTCTACAACCAGTTGTTAGTGACTACCTCCTGCAGTTAGTGGCTACCACCTGTAGTTAGTGTCTACCACCTGTTGTTAGTGTCTACCACCTGCAGTTAGTGTCTACCACCTGTAGTTAGTGTTTACCACCTGTTGTTAGTGTCTACCTCCTGCAGTTAGTGGCTACCACCTGTAGTTAGTGTCTACCACCTGTTGTTAGTGTGTAAAACCTGTTGTTAATGCCTACCACCTGCAGTTAG
>NW_024729424.1:0-60167 GCF_018991925.1 Homarus americanus | reverse complement strand
ACAGAGTTTAGTTTAGGGAGGTTTGGAATTGTTACAATTTGGGTTCATATGCTTAAAGGCGTTAATGTGGACAAAGTGTGTGAATAGGGCGTCAAGGAATACAAGAAGATGGCATGGAAAAAAGTAATGCTGAAGTTGGGTGTTGACGAGTGTCAATATTTAATAAGGAGAAGCTGTTCACATGACTGAATTCATGTCAACAGCCCCTCTTCTTACCTGGTGCTCAGTGCAGTGATGATGGAACAAGGCGGGGTGGAAGACCTGACAGCTATTACCCTTACAGTTCACCACAGAGAGGGAGGTTAATGACTAGTGGGATGCTTGGTCAGTCGGTGTACAGAGGCGACGGCATCTCAAGTGTGGACCCCACTCTGCGCAGATACTGAAATCACAGTGCGTCATCACCCAGGTACGAACAGCTTGTGTGCACAGGCATGAGCTGCAGTCCTGCATTGCCAAACTGGACATATTTTTACCATATGATCAAGGAGTTGACAAAAGTGTCGTCTTAAGGTGTAAGGATTGGCAACGATCCTCTGCAACCTCAAACCTCTAATGCAGTGGTTCTTAACCTTTTTTGAGTCACGGACCCGTTTGAGAATCTGGTGAAAGCTATGGACCCCCTCTCTAGAAAAATGCACATAAGCACAACTTTGCATGCAATGAATATACTTTATTTTATTGAAAATTCAATGCCTCATACAGTGTATGACATACACAAAGTATGAATAAAGTAAACAATCTTAACAAAGAATTATGTTTCACACTTTTTTATGCAAAATTAATGGCCACTCAATAAAAAATGAAATACAATCATCTTGTGCAAATTAAACAAAACAAAACTTTAATTCTGCTCAAAAGTTCATGTCAATGAGAAGGTTGTTGTTGTTTGGATTGAATAAGAAGATGAAATTGTGGAGTGGTCTTTGACAAGGTAACACGCATGTCATCTTTGAAATCCAATCGATTTCGACTTTTCGTTTTGATAGAAACAAGTGCTGAAAACCCTGACTCACAAAGGAATGTAGTAGCAAACGGAATCAGAGCACCCATAGCTCGCTTTACTAGACGCACCTCGATTATGCGGTTCAGTTTTGGTGCCCCTATTATAGAATGGATATAAATTCACTAGAGTCGGTGCAGCAAAGAATGACAAAAATGATTCCGGGACTTAGAACCCTTCCATATCAGGATAGGTTAAAGAAACTTAACTTGCATTCCCTAGAAAGACGAAGAGTGCGGGGAGATATGATAGAAGTATTTAAGTGGGTGAAAGGAATCAATAAAGGGGATATAGATAAAGTTCTTATAATATCCGAGCAGGATAGGACTCGGAGCAACGGATTCAAGTTGGATAAGCTTAGGTTTAGGAGGGAGATAGGAAGAAACTGGTTCACAAATAGGGTGGTGGACGAGTGGAACAAGCTTAGCAACTTTGTAGTAAGTGCGGGAACTCTGGAAAGTTTCAAAAGGAGGCTAGATAGATTCATGGATGATAGAGAGTGGTAGTAACTCTCGACAGGAGCTGCCATGCAGACTCCTTATTTTCTTATGTTCTTATGTTCTTGTGTCAACGCACACCAGAATTCTCCAAGGTTCTTCGAGTTGAATTCATTTCGTAACATTTCCTTTGTCTTCAGGTCAATGAGGTCATCTTTGGCAAGGTCTTCATCACTGATACAGTCTGTGTCGGCAAGGAAAGGATTACGAATCCATGTTTCAACTTTAAGGTCACCTGAGCAGAAGTAACCTTTGAAAGAGTTTTGCAGAGCATCCAGATGTCTGCAGAATTCTGCCTGCAGAGAAATTGACAGGGCCTTGTCACTCTCGATTCCATCCTGCAGAAGCACTTCCTCTAACATTGGAAAGTTTGCATAGTTGTCTGCCTCCAACCTCCTCTTCCACAATGGCAGCTTGGCCAGAAAAGCTTGCAGTCTTTCAGCAGCATCCATAATGGTGACTCCAGGGTCTTGAATCGCAAGATTCACCTCATTCATATGACCAAAAATATCCGCCAAGTAGGCCAAGCCATGAATGAACTCCTCACTGTCAAACTGTTCTGACAGTGAGCTTTCTTTTTCTCTCAAAAAAAGTGAAACTTCTGCTTGAAGTTCAATCAAGCGCTTCAAGATTTGTCCTCTGGAAAGCCAGCGAACTTCTGTGTGGTGAGAAGAGCTTCATATTCTGCTCCCATTTCTTGACAAAACCTCTTGAAAACGCGATGGTTCACAGCCCTGGCTCTGATGAAGTTGACGACTTTCACGCCAGAAGACAAGACTTCTTTCATAATTGCTGGCATAGTCTTTGACGCCAATGCATGCCGATGTAGAAAACAATGGGTCACGATGACCTGAGGAGCTTCTTTCTTCACCAAAGCAGCAAAACCAGATGTGTTGTCAAGCATCGCAGGTGCTCCGTCTGTGCACAGAGTACAAAGATTTTTCTTCCAGTCGAAGTTTTGCTTGGCAAAGAAACTATTCACCATTTCTAAGATGTCGATGGCCTTTGTAGTTTCCAAAAGGGGCTCAAAAAATAGGAATTCTTCTTTGATGGCATCAGCGTGCATATAACGGACGAAAGCAGGAGCTGGCTGCACCGAGAGACGTCAGTAGTTTCATCCAGTTGCATGCTGAACGGAAAAAACATAGTGAATATAAATGTTCAATTTTTATCTGACCTTCACGAACCCACTGAAGCCCATCCATGGACCCCTTGGGGGTCCATCCAACCCAGGTTAAAAACCCCTGCTCTAATGCAGGGGCGTCAAACACACACATATAACCATTAGATGATTAGAGTCTAATGGTTATGTGTGTGTTTTTTCTCACATTTTGTATTTCTCCAAAGACAATAACTTTTAAACTCATCACTATAGAGGCACAACTCTTAGTATTTCATTTGGGTAAAGCAAGGCGATTTTATTCAGCTCAGAGGAGGCTCCGTTGTAATAGCCTCTGTCAATATATAATCAGTAGTACTTCTATAAATGTGGACGATTTACATATATTAATTGTATAACTAACACTACCTGAATTAACTTTATAAACAGCAACTAAGCATACCTTATCACTTCCTTCATATGTGCTGGATGACATTACCAGGTCCCCCACGCACCTCTAATTTGCACAAGTCATCACCAACTGTTCATCCCTCAGTGGACTTAACCCCTGTATCTCAGACAAAACAGACGTGTTGCATCAGCTCTGTAAATTACCCCCTATACTCTCTTGTAAAACGACAGTTGCCTAACATCGGTTAATTCGTCATTACAACAAGAGTGTGCATATATTCTGGTAAATAAATAAGGGAGCCATATAGTGTTTATGTGAAACATTAACTATTCTCAAGCAACTACAAACAAAGATTATTTGTTACTCCTATGAACTAACAGGAGTGAATCCAGATATAAGCCTCCTTAGAAGTGTGACAGTGGTGAAGATAACATACTCCTATAAGCTCCCACCACAAAGTTACATCAAGGTGTTACCAAATGGAATATCAGCCAATCATAACCAGTACATTGAAGGTGACTAGCAGGTGGGATTACCTGAAAAAATACAGCTAGTTCATATGTGATAACTGTGACTAACTACTGTTACACCGTATCTTCTTGACGATGAGTCTGTTTATCTGAGTGTGACTTGTTTGACACACTGAGGAGCTTGGTCACAATCCGGACCAACTCAGGACCTATCACCATTCACCTCAGTAAGGCTTCTAGTTTTTCTGTCAGGGCCACTGCTCTACCTTCGTCTTTCACGCATGCATTGTTCTGCTCATGGCTCCCGTCCAGGGACATCTTGGAGAAAGAACGAGTAGATTTGTTCACTGTTACCCTTACAGAATTGTTAGCTCGAAGTTAAAGATTAGTTGCTTGAATTCGAACTGAACAGAAGATGCTCTTCGCTCCTTGACCCAATCTTCTACGCCGGCAACTGTCCGATATTCGGCGTAGGCGTATTGTCTGAATTTGAACAGTGCACAGGTTGTCACTTGAGGAACCCTTGCAGTCATCTTTACATGTACAACCTTAAGAAAGAAATCTGCAGTACATGAACTCGCTATTCCAGCCTGTGATACAGCTTATGTCCAACCACTGCCATCAAGAAGGTCACCCAAACATAGTTCAGCAATCTCAATTTGATATTGAGTGCTCCCAACATCACCACAAATCTTTGTTCCCCGTGTGTTTTAGGCCATGTCCATTGAATGTCCTTGGCAATTGTACAGGGTCTGTCCTTCTTTGAGGATCGGGACTAATCTTCGCACTACATCCATTGAGTGCTTGATCATTGCAACAGACTTAGAGTCATCTGGAAACAATGGAAGAAGTGTTGTGATTGCTGTTTGGTGCTGTAATTGCTGTTTGATTGCAATTTTCATGTGGTTGATTTGCATTGTAAGCAGCCCATGATACATGAAGATTCTTCATTTTGGCTGTGTTGGGCTGGTGATACGGTGATGACATCACAGATATGTTTACACCACTGAATCTCCTCTTCAAGATCCGCTCTATAGCCAGGTTTCATGAGGTTACATACTTCAGGAATGGGTGGGTCCTTGATGGCTAGAACAGGAATGACTACTGTGTAGTTGTTTGGTAACTTGGAAATCTTGCAGTTAGACTTGATTACATGGACACGCTCTTGATCATTACCAATGTGGCGAGCATCAGGATGTTGGAATAGGGAGACCTACCACAGCCGATCACGACCCACCAGAGTCATCACGACCCATCAAGACCTCACCGTGAACCACCATGACCCTACCGTTACCAACTAAGACCCACCCTTACCCCACCGTGACTTAAAATGACCCACTATAATCCACCGTGACCCACCATGACTGACCCTGACCCAGCATCACCCCACCGTGACCCAGCATGACCCGACAATTACCCTCTGAGAATTTACTCCCAAGTGACCCACGTACTGTACAAAGTGAGAACAACCTTTAATAAGTATTGTCAATGTGGGAACAGGTGGTGTCGTCTCCAAGACAAGTATTAGCATAACAAGATCTTACCTGTACTTAGGTAATCCTAAATATATGTGGTAGCGGGATTAGCCCGCTTGATTCAGTACCGACAAGTGTATGAGAGAGACCTGCACCAGGAGTGAGCAGAAATAATATAAGTAAGTGAAACCTACAGAAGAAATTCAATGTTCAGATAAACTCAAATACACTATCGTCGTGTTATCACCGTGAGAAAACCCTTTGTTTCAGTGTTATCTGTGTGGGGACGCTTGTGATGCCCAGGAGAGTCACACTGTGTATTGTGTATGATACAACACCATGGCTACGATAGCTGCTGCTACTGCTACCTTTTCTGCTCCTGCAGAAACAAGCGGCAGACTTGTCGGCAAGAGGATTGTGGTAACTGCCGCTGCTCAAGGTCAGTTCCTTTTTGCCGTCTCCATCTTAGGTTTAGGCAGTGGGACTCTGTGGGCACAATGACAATCCTCTCCATGACCAACTCGCTGACCCATCTCCTGTAAATATAACACTACTGACCTCGCCAGTTGTGTTATGACCTCCAGTTGTGTTTTGCCCTCGCTAGAGGAAAGATCAAAGCAGACTTGGCTCCCGGGGATAAATTGTCGGTAATGGCTAGCGCTAATTGTGAACAGGGCTGTCCCTTTTTGAGGGCCGAGATAGAGAAGGTGATAGAGAGGATGAAGCAAGAAGACACGAGACAAGGAAAGTCCATGTCTGAGGAAAACACAGGCGAATGGAAGGCTGTGAGGAGAGGAACTAGCAAAATCGTAGTGAGAAAAGACACCAAGGAAACGACAACAGCTAAGTGTAAAAACTCTTTTAGTCCTTTAATAGACGAATTGGACGTTAGCATAGTCAGGGAGAGGGCTGAGAGGGAAGGTACGAAAACCATAATTGTTGGCGATTCCCAGGTACGGTACCTGGATAGAGCTTTTTGTAGTAGAAATAAAAATAGGATGAGGGTGTGTTTATCAGGAGCTGGGGTGGGGGATATAGTTGACAGGATGGACAATATTTTGTCTGGTAATGAGAACAAACCCATTATCTGCCTTAGTGCAGGAGGCAATGATATCGGCCGGTGTAGGAGTGAGGAGCTTCTTGATAAATTCAAGACAGCTATAGAACGTATTAGGTTGAAGGGAGGGATCCCTATCAAATGTGGTGTCCTGCCTAGAAGGAGAGTTGGCAATGAATGGTTGTCAAGGGTAGTTGGTGTCAACTGCCGTCTTTACAGATATTGTGAGTCAATATCAGTCCCATTCATTGACAACTGGGAAAAATTTTACGGCAGAAGGGACCGTTATGCTAGGGATGTGGTGACAACCCCGGCTGGCTCTCTCGAGAGGGCAGTTCAAAAGGCTCCCGGACAGATGGCCGAAGGACACTTGGCCGACGGACTTCGGCCATCTGTCCGGCCACGGTTCAAAAGATGTCGAAGTCTTTAAACTGCTAGGGGAACATATGGGCACGGAGGTGGAGGAGACTTCAATGGGGGAGGGTAAACAGAGTGAGAAGTCACAGGGAAATAATGCTAGGAATGATGACAAAATTAAATTAGGCAGGGAGTTAAAACCTAAACGCGTCAAAGAGAGGACTCAGAAGATTACTAACTTAAATGACTACTACACAAGCAGTAGGAGTATAACATAAGAATGGTGGAAATAAGGGTCTTGGTATGTACCGAAAAAATCTATATAATAGCATTCACCGAAACTGAATAAACTTAAACTCACGAGAGTTACCTGCCGAATACCAAATCGATGGTTACAAATTATTTCATACCGATAGGCAGATTAAGAAAGGAGGCGGAGTAGCAATCTATGTCAGGGATAATCTGAAGTGTGAAATAAATAAGGAAATAAAAACTGAACTGAATACAGAAACAATTTGGATAGAATTAATCGATGGAAGAGAAAAATTAATCGCAGGAGTAATATATAGACCTCCTAATCTTGATAGAGTTAATGAACCACTTATTTGAGATGAAATGCGCAGGGCTTCCAGAAATAGCATTGTCTGTATAGTAAGAGACTTTAACTTTAGCTAAATAGATTGGTTCGACCTTACAGCCGACTCAGAATCAGAGGATTTTCTTGAAACAGTTCAGGACTGTTTCCTAAGCCAACATATAACCGAATGCACCCGGGGTAATAATATACTCGAATTAGTTCTGACAAAGGAAACCTTATTAGTAATGTCGAGATAAGGAATGAACTTGCCAATAGCGATCACAAAGAAATAAGATTTCAACTAGAATTTAATGGCAGACGCAAGGAAAATTCCATTTAAGTCCTAGATTTCAGAAGGGCAAACTTTGACAGGTTGAAAAGGCAGCTGAGAAAAGGGGTATCACTTTTGGGGATGGAATACATGACCTCATGCGAGGTGACCTCACACAATGTACCTATAGAGGGCAAGCTCACTTTACCTGGAGACCTGAGAACGATATCTTCACAAAATATGACGGTTGAAGATGACCTGATCGCGAGATCTGAGGTTGACGACTTCCACAACAATTTAAATATTGAGTTACTTAATGCACAATGGCAGAACATACCATACAGAAAATTCAGGTCAGACAACAATGACCCTTAATGGATAAACAATTATTTAAATAATATTATTGAACTAACGAAGGCTATAGGTAGAAGAATAAATCGTGGTGAAGGGTTTACCTCCGAGATTATTATAAGGTATTATCCAGTAGGATTAAGACCGAGATAAGAAAAGTAAAGAGGAATGATGAACTGAAGGTAGCAAGGGAGGCGAAGTCAATCCCCAAGGGATTCTTTCAAATGTATCAAACTGAAACATAAGAAGAAATTAGACCAATACAGTCAGACACCGGCGAGCTAAGTGATAACGACGGAAAAATTAGCAATAATCTGAATAAATATTTTTCAACAGTTTTCACCGCCGAAAATTTGAATATGATATCCGAGGCACCGACTATATGCAGAGATAGTGCAGAAAATAGATTAAGCGAGTTAGTAGTGACTAGTAACGATGTTAGTAAGAAAATATATAAGTTATGGCCTAATAAGTTGCCAGGTCCTGATGATATATTTGCCAGAGTATTAAATGAATGTAAGGAAGACCTTAGTATGCCCTTTGCGAAATTGGTTAACATGTCCTTAAAAACGGGTGTAGTACCAGAATCCTGGAGGATAGAGAATGTAATACCAATTTCGAGAAGGGAGATAGATCATTACCGTCCTTTCAGCATAACATTAATTGCAGGCAAATTACTGGAAGCAGTAATTTCAAATTCTATTCGAAATCAACTGAAGAAGCACAAGTTGATCAGTGATTCCCATCATGGCTTCTCAAGCGGGCGCTCATGTTTAACTAATCTATTAACATTATTTCAGCTGTTTTCGAATCAGTTGACGAGGGGCTCGACTATGATGTGGTATATCTTGACTTTAGCAAAGCTTTAGACAGTGTCCCCTACGAAAGACTAATAATAAAAGTGGAGGCTCATGGCATTGGAGGAGGTATTCTAAAATGTATTAGTGCGTGGTTGCAGGACAGAAAACAGCGAGTGAGCAGTAACGGCACTAAATCCTTTTGGTGGAACGTCACAAGTGGAGTACCCCAAGGCTCACTACTTGGACCATTATTATTTATTGTATACATAAACGGCATAGATATCGGCATAGACAGCAACATAATAAAGGGCGTGTAATTAAATCTGACGAGGACTACGCAAAACTACATAAAGATCTAAACAGATTTATCGAATGGTCTGAAAAATGGCAGATGAAATTCAATGTGGACAAAAGTAGAGTACTTGGTCTAGGAGATATAAACAGAGAAATCAGATATCATATGAACAACGATGTTAGAGAGAAATCCGAATGTGAGAAATATTTAGGAGTCATGATAAGTAGGAATCTTAAGCCAAGTAAACAATGTGAATTTGCTCGAAACAAGGCTAATAAAGTATTTGGGTTCATACAAAGGAGTGTTAGTTACAAAATAGAGAGGTCATCCTGAAACTATATCTTGCGCTTGTGAGACCTCACTTGGATTACGCAGTTCAAATCTGGTCACCGTATTACAAAATGGTTATAGAATCTATAGAAGGAATTCAGAGGAGAATGACAAGACTAATCTCGGGCATTAGGAACCTCGAGTCCAGAGACAGGTTAAAGCATATTAATTTGCACTCCCTCGAGAGACGTAGAGTAAGGGCGATATGATAGAGGTGTATAAATGGAACTCAGGGCTAAACAAAGGGGACATAACAAATGTGCTCAAACTATCCAACTAGGAACGAACTCATAACAATGGTTTTAAATTAGAACAAATTAGATTTAGGGGCGAAATAGGTAAACATTGGTTTGGAAATACCGTAGAGTAGTGGATGAATGGAACAAATCACCAA
Source organism: Homarus americanus (assembly GCF_018991925.1). Taxonomy (NCBI): domain Eukaryota; kingdom Metazoa; phylum Arthropoda; class Malacostraca; order Decapoda; family Nephropidae; genus Homarus; species Homarus americanus. The sequence continues at coordinate 50,779 of NW_024729424.1, read as the reverse complement.
ACATCATTATTGACTCGAATACGATGGGTAGTGTGAAACATAGGTTGGATGAACATTTGAGCAATAGGTGTAGGGTGTAAATGGGACTGCCCAGTATGAGCCAAAAGATCTGCAATGATAACGTGGACAAGATAAATCTCGATAAAACCACACAGGGAAAGTGAAATAATGGAGCAACTTAGCTTTCATCCGCTAGGCAACGGTAGGACGCCACCCTCCGGGAGGCTCCACATTGTCTCAGAGTTCAGTCCCCAAAAATTCTTCCTCCAACAATAGTTCATTAACGGTGTATGTAAGTTCCACCATGTTTTTCACTAATCATCACTACATATAACATCATCCATCATCACTACATATCACAATATCCATCATCACTACATAAGACATCATCCATCATCACTAAATATAACACCATCCATCATCACTACATATAACACCATCCATCTTCACTACAGATCGGTAAAGTAGTTTCCGAGATTCTCGTCCGGACACACACGGAAGGACGCCACCTTCTCGGAGGCTCCACATTGTCTCACTGTAGTGCATTGGGGCAGACCACATTTTTGGTTTTGCCATTAGTAGCAAGTATGTACAGATTTTTGCCAGTTCCTACTCTGGAGCATCCAACAGAGAACTGTCCATGAGAGAAGCAAGGAAACACTTGCTATCCATGCCAAGTTTGGTCCGAACGGCTCATTCACTAGGCCATGGTAGGACGCCACCCTCCGGGAAACTCCACATTATCTCACTGTTCACTCCCCAAAACTCCTTCTTCATCAATATTTCATTACCGATGTATGTAAGTTCCACTACAACGGTACAGCAAAGTATATTTTTTTAGCATTAAACTGTTATTATTTTATTGTCTAATCATCACTACATATAACACGATCCATCATCACTACATATAACACCATCCATCATCACTACATATAACAACATCCATCATCACTACATATAACATCATCCATCATCACTACATATAACACCATCTATCATCACTACATATAACAACATCCATCATCACTACATATAATATCATCCATCATCACTACATATAACACCATCCAACATCACGACATATAACACCAACCATCATCACTACATATAAGAATACCCATCATCACTACATATAACACCGTCCATCATCACTACCCCCAGTACATACAATACCACCCATCATCACTACATATAACAACATCCATTATCACTACATATAACATCATCCATCATCACTAAGTATAACATCATTCATCATCACTACATATAACACCATCCATCATCACTACATATAACACCATCCACCATTACTACATATAACACCACCCATCTTCACTACATATAACATCATCCATCATCACTACATATACATCATTCATCATCACTACATATACCACCATCCATCATCACTACAGATCGGTAAAGTAGTTTCCAAGATTCTCGTGCAGATACACACACACACACACACAAACATACTTCTTTGTTATATATATATATATATATATATATATATATATATATATATATATATATATATATATATATATATATATATATATATATATATATATATATATATATGTAAGTAAATCACTGTAGGTGCGCATGATCTAGGTATATGGTGATAACCACAAGGAAAGAAGAAAACACGAAGAAACACGTGTTTTCTTCTTTACTTGGGGTTATCAGCATATATATATATATATATATATATATATATATATATATATATATATATATATATATATATATATATATAAATATATTTCATGTAGATCCACAATGAAAACGTGGATAAGATAAATCTTGATAAAATCACACGGGAACATAAGAACATAAGAATGGAGGAAACTGCAGCGGGCCTATTGGCCCATACTGGTCAGTCCCGTTTACACCCAACCCCTATTGCTCATATGAGCATCCAACCTATGTTTGAAGCAATTCAGCGTATTCGAGTTAATGATGATATTTGGTAACTTGTTCCATTCATCCACTACTCTGTTTCCAAACCAGTGTTTACCTATTTCACACCTAAATCTAAATTTATCTAATTTATAACCATTGTTACGAGTTCGCTCCTGGTTGGATAGTTTGAGTACCTTTGTAATGTCCCCTTTGTTTAGCCCTGCCTTCCACTTATACACCTCTATCAGGTCGCCCCTCGCTCTACGTCTCTCAAGGGAGTGCAAATTAAGAGGCTTTAACCTGTCTCTATACTCAAGGTTCCTAATGCCCGGGATTAGTCTTGTCATTCTCCTCTGAATTCTTTCCAAGGATTCTATATCCATTCTGTAATACGGTGACCAGAACTGAACTGCGTAAACCAGGTGTGGTTTCACAAGAGCAAGATACAGTTTTAGGATGACCTCGCTAGTCTTGTAACTAACACTCCTTTGTATGAACCCAAGTACTTTATTAGCCTTGTTACGAGCAAAAACACATTGTTTACTTGGCTTAAGGTTCCTACTTATCATTACTCCTAAATCTCTCTCGCAGTCGGATTTCTCTTGATTAAATCACACGGTAAAAGGGAAACAACGGAGCACATTTGCTTTCGTCTTTATTCAAGACATCTTCAGAGGCAACTGGATTACATGGACAGAGAGAGGCTTAAATATACAGGGTGACCTTAAAAACATGAGGTCAGGTCATAATGATGTCATCCACTAATCCCCACACCAACACACACGTAGAGGAACTTAAGAGAAGGGGGTGACGTGACTAGTCAGGTCAGGTCAAAAATAAGGGACCCACTAAATAACTATCATACATCTAGATCAAAGGTTTTCAAAGCATTTTTAACCTTGGGCCACTGACAAATAAATTTATGTAACATATTATCAGTTTTGAACTGACCATCACTAAGATTTATTGAATTTAATTCCTTAATCAAACTAGCTTCAACCAGAAGTCTTTCTGTGACACAAGATGATTTAAATACTTCTAAGTGGTCAGAAGTAGGTATTAGGCAGCTACCAAACAGGGAGGTACTACCGCCTGGGAAGATATTGGAAGCATAATGTGTTGTCTGTGGTAGATCTTGCTGCCACATGGCATCACGAAAATTGTGACCAAGTCCCAGGTTGCTGATCTGACTTTCTGCCTCATTTACACGCAATTGCAGGGTCTCAATTGTTTATCTTACTATTGACAACACAACATACATATATTGTGCCTCACTTTCGTTTTTTTTCATTTTGTATTTCTTTGTGGTTCATTATTATTATTGTTATTATTATTATTATTATTATTATTATTATTATTATTATTATTATTATTATTATTATTACAATTTCGCCCCCAAGGCCCCGATGTGGGTCAGTTACCTGTGCCTGGGTGGGCTAATTCCCGTAAAAAAAAATATATGTATAAATATATATATATATATATATATATATATATATATATATATATATATATATATATATATATATATATATATATATATATATATATATATATATATATATATATATATATATATATATATATACAAGTCTAAAATATTAAATTCATAAAAATAAAGAGGTTCAAGTGGTGAGACAAACACACACACTTCTGCACAAAAGAAGAATAAAGACGCGGTACATAAACCTTAACGTGATAAACACAATAGTTCACACGACGACATATCATATATGGCAGGTTTTAGTTTGCATTGGATGCTTTCTATGAATATAAACGAAGGCCTTACAGGTCTGAAAAGAGAGACTGAAATTTGATAGGGAAATGCAGGCGACGTAGGGGATGGCCGTGTACGATCTTGTGCTCTTTGTACCAGGTTGTGGCTCGGTTCCCATCGGGCTGACAACGAGCCTTATTTCATTTTTTTTTTACTGGGATTTGCCCACCCGCGTACAGGTCACTGACATATAAAATAAACAAAAAAGTGAGAAGAAAAATAAAATATTAATAATAATAATAATAATAATAATAATAATAATAATAATAATAATCAGAAGAGTACACCAAGGTGTAGTACAGTCACCCACTCTGTTCACTACTGTCTGGACTGAAGCAGCAGACGATGGGAAGCGAATTAGACATTATGTTGGTTGAGGCCCTTCATGGTGACTTAAGGTGTCTTGTAGTTAGCGTGTACCCCCTGTAGTTAGTGTCTACTCCCTGTAGTTTATGTATTCCTCCTGTAATTTATGTCTACCCCCTGTAGTTAGTGTCTACCCCTGTAGTTAGTGTCTACCCCTTTCGTTTCTGCCTACCCTATGTAGTTAGTGTTTGCCCCATTGTAGTTAGTGTCTAACCCCTGTAGTTAGTGTTTAACCTCTGTAGTTAGTGTCTACCTCCTGTAGTTAGTGTCTACCACCAGTAGTTTAATTCTTCTTCCTGTAGTTTATGTCTACCCCCTGTAGTTAGAATTTACCCCATGTAGTTTATGTCTTCTCCCTATAGTTTATGTCTACCCTTGTAGTTAGAATTAACAACACAGTTTATAGTGTCTACCCACTGTAGTTAGTGTCTACCCCTTGTAGTTTATGACTTCTTCCTGTAGTTTATGTCTTCCTCCTGTAGTTTAGGTCTGCCCCTGTGATTAGTGTCTACCCCCTGTAGTTAGTGTCTACCCCCTGTAGTTAGTGTCTACCCCCTGTAGTTTGTGTCTACCTCTGTAGTTAGTATCAAACCTCTGTAGTTAGTGTCTACCCCCTATCATTAGTTTCTACCCCTTGTAGATAGTGTTGACCCTCTGTCGTTAGTGTCTACCACCTGTATTTAGTGTGTACCCCCTGTAGGGTGTGTCTACCTCCTGTAGTTAGTGTCTACCCCCTGTAGCTAGTCTCTACCCCTGTAGTTAGTGTCAATCCCCTGTAGTTAGTGTCTACTCCCTGTAGTTAGTGTGAATCCCCTGCAGGTAGAATCTGCATTCTTGTAGTTATTGCCTACCTTCTGTAATTAGTGTCTACCCCCTATAGTTAGTGTCTATCACCTGTAATTATTGCCTACCTCCTGTAGTTACTGCCTACCTCCGTTAGTTAGTGTCTACCCCCTGTAGTTAGTGTCTACCTCCTGTAGTTATTGCCTACCCCCTGCAGTTAGTGTCTACCCCCTGTAATTAGTGTCTTCCACTTGTAGTTAGTGTATCCCCCCCCACCAATATGTAGTGTATACCTCCTGTAGTTAGTGTCTACCCCCGGTAATAAGTTTTTACCCCCTGTAGTTAGTGTCTACCACCTGTAGTTAGCGTCTACTCCATGTAGATAGTGTGTATCCCCTGCAGGTTTAATCTACATTCCTTTAGTTATTGCCGACCTCCTGCATTTAGTGTCTACCAGTGTAGTTACCGTCTACCCCCTGTAGTTAGTGTCTACCCATGTAGATAGTGCCTACCCCTTGTAGTTATTATCTAACCTCTATGTTTAATGTCTACCCTCTGTAGTTAGTGTCTATTCCCTGTAATTATTGCCTCCCCCTGTTGTTAATGTCTAACCCCTGTAGTTAGTGTCTAACCTCTGTAGTTAGTGTTTAACCCCTATACTTTGTGTCAACTATCTGTAGTTAGTGTCTACCTCCTTAGTTAGTGTCAACCACTTGTAGTTAGTGTGTACCCTCTCTAGGTAGTCTACCACCTGCAGTTATTGCCTGCCCCCTGTAGTTAATGTTTAACCCCTGTAGTGACAATCCTCTGTAGTTGCTGTTTACCCCCTGTAGATAGTGTCTTGCACATGTATTTATTGCCTACCTACTGTAGTTAGTGTCTACAACTTGTAGTTAGAGTGTACCCCCTCTAGGTAGTGTCTACCACCTGTAGTTAGTGTCTACCCCTGTAGATATTGCCTGCCCCATGTAGGTAGTGTTTAACCTTTGTAGTTAGTGTCTACCCGCCGTAATTAGTGTCTACCCGCCGTAATTAGTGTCTAGCCCCTATAGTTATTTACTACTTCCTGTAGTTAGTGTCAGCCTCCTGCAGTTAGTGATTACAACCTGTAGTAAGTGTGTATCCCCTGTAGGGTGTGTCTACCACCTGTAGTTAGTGTCTATCCCCTGAAGCTAGTGTCTAACCCTGTAGTTAGCGTTTACCCCCTTTCGTTAGTGTCAACCCCCTGTAGTTAGTGTCAATTCCTTGTAGTTAGTGTCCACCCCTTGTAGTTACTGTCTACCATCTCTAGTTAGTGTCTACCCGCTGTAGTTAGTTTCTACCACCAGTAGTTATCGTCTAACCCTGTAATTATTGCATACCTCCTGTAGTTATTGCCTACCCCCTGTAGTTAGTGTCTACCCCCTGTAGTTAGTGTGTACCCCCTGTAGTTAGTTTCAACCACCTGTAATTATTGCCTATCTCATGTAGTTGTTGTCTACCCCCTCTAGTTAGTGTCTACAACCTGTAGATAGTGTCTACCCCTATAGTTATTCCTTACCCCTTGCAGTTAGTGCCTCGCCCCTGTAGTTAGTGTTTAGCCTCTGTAGTTAGTGTCTACCGCCTAGAGTTATTGCGTACCCCTATAGTTAGTAACTATAACCTTTAGTTAGTGACTACCACTTGTAGTTAGTGTCTACCCCGAGTAGTTAGTGTCTACCCCCTGTAGTTAGTGTCTACCCCCTGTAGTTAGTGTCTACCCCCTGTAGTTAGTGACAACCCCCTATAGTTATTTACTACCTTCTGTAGTTAGTGTTAGCCTCCTGCAGTTAGTGTCAGCCTCCTGCGGTTAGTGTGTACAACCTGTAGTTAGTGTGTATCCCCTGTAGGGTGTGTCTACCACCTGTAGTTAGTGTCTGTCCCCTGTAGCTAGTATCTATCCCTGTAGTTAGCGTCTACCCCTTGTAGTTAGTGTCTACCATCTCTAGTTAGTGTCTATCACCTGTAGTTAGTGTCTACAAGCTTTAGTTAGTTTCTACCACCAGTAGTTATTGTCTCCCCCTGTAATTATTGCATACCTCCTGAAGTTATTGCCTACCCCTTGTAGTTAGTGTCTACCCCCTGTAGTTGTTGTCTACCCCCTCTAGTTAGTGTCTACCCCCTCTAGTTAGTGTCTACAACCTGTAGATAGTGTCTAACCCTATAGTTATTCCTTACCCCTTGCAGTTAGTGCCTCGCCCCTGTAGTTAGTGTTTAGCCTCTGTAGTTAGTTATTAGCCTCTATAGTTAGTGTCTACCCCGAGTAGTTAGTGTCTGCCCCCTATAGTTATTTACTACCTCCTGTAGTTAGTGTCAGCCTCCTGCAGTTAGTGTCAGCCTCCTGCAGTTCGTGTGTACAACCTGTAGTTATTGTGTATCACCTGTAGGGTGTGTCTACCATCTGTAGTTAGTGTCTACCCCCTGTAGCTAGTGTCTAACCCTATAGTTAGCGTCTACCCCCTTTCGTTAGTGTCAACCCCCTGTAGTTAGTGTCAATCCCCTGTAGTTAATGTTCGCCCCTTGTAGTTAGTGTCTACCACTTGTAGTTAGTGTCTACCCCCTGTAGTTAGTGTCTACCCCCTGTAGTTAGTGACTACCACTTGTAGTTAGTGTCTACCTCTTGTAGTTATGGCTTACCTCCTGAAATTAGTGTCGACCACGTGTAATTACTGTCTACCACCTGTAGTTAGTGTCTATCCCCTGTTGTTAGTGTCTACCACCTGCAGTTAGTGGCTACCACCTGTAGTTAGTGTCTACCACCTGTTGTTAGTGTCTACCACCTGCAGTTAGTGTCTACCACCTGCAGTTAGTGGCTACCACCTGTAGTTAGTGTCTACCCCCTGTAGTTAGTGTCTACCCCCTGTCGTCATTGCCTACCCCTGTAGTTAGTGTCTACCGCCTGGAATTATTGCCTAATTCCTGTAGTTAGTGTCTACCACCTGTTGTTAGTGTTTACAACCTGTTGTTAGTGCCTACCACCTGCAGTTAGTGGCAACCACGTGTAGTTAGTGTCTACCATCTGTTGTTAGTATCTACCACCTGCAGTTAGTGGCTACCACCTGTAGTTAGTGTCTACCCCCTGTAGTTAGTGTCTACCCCCTGTTGTTATTGCCTGCCACCTGCAGATAGTGGCTACCACCTGTAGTTAGTGCCTACCACCTAATTGTTAGTGTCTACCACCTGCAGTTAAAGGCTACCACCTGTAGTTAGTGTTTACCATCTGTTGTTAGTGTCTACCACCTGCCGTTAGTGGCTACCACCTGTAGGTAGTGTCTACCACCTTTTATTAGTGTCTACCATATGCAGTTAGTGGCTACCACCTGTAGTTAGTGTTTACCACCTGTTGTTAGTGTCTACCACCTGCAGTTAGTGGCTACCACCTGTAGTTATGGTCTATCACCTGTTGTTAGTGTCTCAAACCTGTTGTTAGCGCCTACCACCTGCAGTTAGTGTCTACCACCTGTTGTTAGTGTCTACAACCTGTTGTTAGTGCCTACCACCTGCAGTTAGTGGCTACCACCTGTAGTTAGTGTCTGCCACCTGCAGTCAGTGCCTACTACCTGCAGTTAGTGGTTACCACTTGTAGTTAGTGTCTACCACCTGTTGTTAGTGTCTACAACCTGTTGTTAGTGCCTACCACCTGCAGTTAGTGGCTACCACCTGTAGTTAGTGTCTACCACCTGTTGTTAGTGTCTACCACCTTCAGTTAGTGGCTACCACCTGTAGTTAGTGTTTACCACCTGTTGTTAGTGTCTACCGTATGTATATTATGTATGCTGGATTATATAATATGTATGTATATTATGTATGTGCTCCATTTATGTATTATTTATTCAGCCTAGCTAGCAGCGTGTGGCAATGTAATTACCATGTCCCACATGCTTAATTAATGTGCCTGGCGACGTATGGAAGCTGCTAATGTCTCACTTGCCATACGTCGTCGATAGAGCAGTTGACAAGCAGACAAGCTGAGGAGCGGTACTTCCCTCTGTGTACATATCTCTGATCCAGTAAATCGAACCTACAAAACTATACAGGTGTTTATGTTCGCTCCTGTATATTGAACTTATTACCCAGAACATAACATGGCGCAGTGCGTACTTTTACTGGATAATTACGAGTGACAGTGCAAAGTTTGTGGAAAGCCGGCTTATGGACCCCTTGCCCTGTGTCAACCGCCGCCCGCCACCCGTCCTCGAAGAATTTAGCAACTTTGAGCAGTGTCAGTGACAGTGATTTTCTGTGAAGTGTTTAGTGCATGTGTGTTTCGTGGCATTCATGTGTGACCTTGTTCTAAAGGATTCCCAAGGTATACGGCATGTTCTGGGCATTTGTGGGGAGTAGAGTTCAGGGCACCCTCCTCTGACCGCTTCCAGAGGGTAACTGGCGACTGACTGTGAGTCGGACTGTGAGTCGCCGCCTCTCCCTCCACCCCCTCACAGCGTCGTCTCCACACCCCTTCATAGCTCGAGGAGACCGCTCTCACTGCCCGCGCGTACACACACATACATGTACTCACACTCACTGACCGCGGCGGCTCCCTTATATATATTTTATATATATAAAACCTACTTATCTGTGTATTTAATTAATTTTTTTTGTCTGAAATCTTGTTGATACGACGGGCTGACTGGTCAACACTGATTTAAGACACAGTACACAGATGAAGTAGTTATGTCTCATGCCTTACGTAGCCGTGGACCCAGCGTCTGGATGAGTCAGGCGGATGATAGCTCCGCAGAGATGGATGACAGATCAACGCGCATGCGTGCGTAGTGTCAACAAAGGCTGTAAGAGACTGCTCCTTAAAATTCGTATTTCTGACGAATTCAGCGCGTCTACCAATCCCAGCCTGTGCAAACAACTATAGTAAGACCCAGTTATCAGCACAGTGGCATATATTTTTTTTTTACTTTTGGACTTTGTCATTTTTTGGGGATAAAACATCTGGTCCTACCACCCGATCCCTCTGAGCAAAGTTTTTCAAGTTTGCGCATGCGCAATGTGATAGTGTAACGTCATTACCACTCCACCTGACTGCAGTGTTGCCAACGTGCCCTATGCCCGCCGTTAAACGCTCCCGTTCGTTGGAAACGGCGGCAGTAGGTGACAGTGATGCTGACGACTTTCTTCTTGAAGACACGTCAAAGAAGAAGCAGAAACCTCAGAAGTCAGGGTCTCCAGCAGGGGCCACGGCTCCCCTTGCACCCCTTCTGGGGCTGTAGAGGGTGGACTCCTGTCATCGGGGTCCCCAAGTGAGCCTACATGTGGCTCAATGACCGACCCTCCGCCGACGATGGACATAGGGGATTCCCTTTGTCTCCCTGCCCCGTCGCGCCTTCGTCGTCTCGCCTTCCCTCGGGACTTGCCTCTGAGCACACGGACGACCTGGTTCTTCCGTCACTGCTCTCCACTTCAGGACTCAACACTTCGCCTCCGCCGAGGTCCCACAGCCGTGATAGTCACCACACAAATGGACGAGACGGTACGCCTGCTCACTCAGGTGGGCTTTCCTGCTCCCCAGGGGGAGGTGATGCTGAAGTTCACCATCATCACCCCAGAAACTCGTCGTACCAAGGTAATGGTTCGCCACGTACCCTGGGAGATCCCTATCGACGATCTTCGCCCTCTTCTCCCACAACTACTGGACATGGAACGCCGCATCAACCCGGTCTCCAAACGTCCATCCAACGAACTCATCGGCTGGTGGGTGGGCCCCCTCCCCCCGAAGGTGAATGTGGGACCAATTCACAACTGTCCTCTCGACCGATTTATCGGAACCCCGAAAATCTGTGGTCGTTGCCAATCGTGGAAACACCGCAGCTGGGAGTGCACGAGGATGGTCGCCTGCGGTTTCTGTGCAGGTCCTCACGACACAGTGGAATGCAAATCGAAAATTCAGAACAAAATCCCAGTTATTCCACGGTGCGTCAATTGCCATGGCAGTCACCACGCCTGGAATGCCAATTGCCCACAGCGTCCTGGCACTCGCCCGGGGAAAACTTACCTTGTACCACCGCCCTCGTCTCTGACGAAGCCCCTGTCAACCAAACCTCAATCCTATCCACCACCGCCTCTTCCATCCACCAAGGATTTCCCATTGATCTCCTCTCCTCTACCACCCCCTCCATCACCCCTACCACCCATCCTTTCTCCCCTCCCTCCCTCTCCCTACCGTTCTTGGAACAAGGTCGTTGCCGGCCCTGCCACACAGTCACCACCATCTCCTGCCCACCCAGACCCCCGCTCTCTCTCACCAGCACCACCACCTCTTACTCAACTGAACCCTCACCGTCCCTCTCCGTCGCTACCACCGCCACATGCCCAGTCGGGCCCTCGGCAATCCTCGCCGCCATCTCCAGCTCATGCACAGGTACACCAAGTTGGTTCTATGGAAACAATCACTCTCCGTCTGGATCGCCACTCCAAGCAAATCAACCTTCTCTCAGCCCAACTCGACTTGTTTGTGAAAACAATTGCGACATTGCAGAAGCAACAACAACTCATTCTGGACACCCTGACCCAACAGGGGCGCACTTTGCAAGCCCTGATGACCCGCCTCCTTCCATCTCCCGAGATGGAGGATCCATCCCTCGCTCTCCCACTCCTCCCTCTCCATTTCTCTCAACAGAATTTGGTACCTCCTCTGGAGCCCTGTCTAGCCCCTCCGACTCATCTCACACCGGAGGCCGTTCCCTCCTCTTCTTACAATGGAACATCCAGGGACTTAGACCTCGCCGGACAGACCTCGCCCAGTTTGTGCTCTCCCATCAAGTAGATGTTGCTCTACTTCAGGAAACCATCACAGACGATGTTACTCCACTCCGCCTCTCTGGCTATTCTGTTTACACCCTGCCTCGGTACCGTGGGCAGGCTCGTGGCCTCCTCACCCTTGTGCGTAACACCATTCCATCTGTTCGTCTCCCTTCACCTGACCCACATGGACCCCCGTCTGAATTACTTTCTGTCTCCCTTACTCTTGGTGACCGGACCCTTCGTGTAGTCAATGTTCATTTCAAGAGTGATTCTCTGGACCCCCAGGTTCTTCACGACCTCCATGATGGGGCTCCCACTATTGTTCTTGGCGACTTTAATGCCCGCCATCCCACTCTTACTCCGGATCATCCCACTCCATGTACCCTTAATGGATCACATCTCTCACAGTTTCTTAATGGGGATGATGATGTTCGCTTTCTTTGTCCTGACGATCCTACTCGCCTCCCCCATAGTTTCCTTGATGTTGGCTTACTATTGAACGGTCATACTTCCTTGCATCCTACCGTCTGCACCGAGCCTGCTCTATATAGTGACCATCTTGCCGTTACTACCCATCTCAGGCTCTCCTTCTCTGCCCCGACATCAACTCCTTATCGATCCCCTCGGCTTCGTCTCACACAAGATGCTGTTCCTTCCTTTACCCAATACCTTTCTACCTGGGCGGATTCCTATGTTGTCCCTCAGTCCCTTGACTCTTACAGCGCTGATTTTGTTGATGCCGTGTATGACTCTGTCAATCGCGCTACCCCTCCACGCCCTCCCCGTCACCCCAGGAGTGCCACCAACTACTGGTATCGTATCCCTGCCATGAGACATCTCCGGCAGGTAACCCGTGATCTCCACTCTGCCATACGGAGGTCTCGGTCTCCAGAGGACTGGGAAGGCTTCAAAAATTGGTGCTCCATTGCAACTCAGGAGCGCCGTCGGATACGTGAGGCGGACTGGCTATCCTTCACGGGATCTCTATCGTTCCAGTCGTCACCCTCTTATGTATGGAATCGGATTAATGCTATATGGGGTACTCGACGGAGGCCTCCTCCCCACCCTGACCCCGCCTCCCTTGCCTGCTCTTTAATGGAGGACTGGGCACAAGCTTCCTCCCCTGAGGCACTTCCAGATACAATGCAGGAGGCAGTGCAGGCCCGCATCGATGCGTCTGAGCCTGTTGTTCGTGCTGCTCTTGCCTTCCCTGCCCCCACTGATCATCCCATCACACAGTTCGAGCTTGACAGTGCTCGTCGCTCTAGAAAAGACACCTCTCCTGGGGATGATCAGATAACCTACTCCGTCCTCAACGCCTGTACTAATATTCCTAACGGCCCCTTGCTTGCTCTCTATAATACGTCTTATGAACATGGGGTTCTCCCGTCCAACTGGAAAAATGCCACTATTATCCCCATCCCTAAGCCGGGAGATCCTGGGAAATATCGACCCATTAGTCTTACCTCCTGTGTTTGCAAGATGATGGAGAGGGTACTCCATCGTCGCTTTCTTCACACCATAGGCGGCTTCCACAACTCCCTCAATGGTTTCATTCAACATCGCAGCACAGCACACTCCATTGCTTCCTTTTATTGCAATCAGACTGCCCGCGTCTCCGTCTTCCTTGATATCAAGGGAGCCTTTGATACGGCTCAGCCTGCCCTCATTTTAGCTGAACTTGCACTGTTAGGGGTTAAAGGAAGACTTCTACAATGGATCGCCTATGTCTCCTGTTCAAGAAATGAACCTCGGCACCCCTCAAGGTGGAGTCCTGAGTCCCACCTTGTTTAACACTCTCATGCACTCCATTGCATCACTCCCGTGGCCGACAGAAGTTGTCCACTCAGGATATGCCGACGATGTCCTCCTCCAAGCCCCTGACTACCTCAGCATGCAGGAAGCCCTTGATCTGGTCTCCAGAGAGTGTGATTCACTTGGTTTCCTTCTTTCAACTGCGAAAACAAAAGCCATGTGGCACGGTCGTGTTGTACCTCCACCCCTTTTCTTATCAGGAACGCCCTTGGACTGGGTTAATGAGACAAAATACCTGGGTGTGTATGTAACTCGCACACGTTGTCAGATCCCTGAAGTCCGCTATCTTCGAGACATATGTTTTCGGCGTCTCGCTCCCCTCTCTACCATGTGCAGGGGTTCCCTTGGTGCCAGCATCCCTGTACTTCTCACCATGTACAAGTCTTTTGTCCGTTCCTGTGTCGACTACGCCGCCCCTGCCCTCGTCAACATTAGTCGGACTGCTGTCAACCGTCTCGAAGTTATCCAGAGGAAAGCTGCTCGTATCATCCTTGGGGCTCCTCAGTGGACACGCTCTACTTCTCTATATAACGAACTTGGTCTTTCCCCCTTACAGGATCGTGTCCAGGAGTTTTACCTAAAAACTGCCGTTTCCATTCTACGGGATCCTAGGGGCAACTATGTCCAAACCAACTTGACTACTGCTGTTCGAGACCGACCTCCATCTAGAAGACAGTGGCGAGGGTCACTCATCCGAGCCCTTCAGGAACACGACCTCCTGCCTGATATTGTTGTCACCCCTGCTGTTGGTTCGTCTCCTTCTCCCTGGCTGGATTTTCAACCTGAAGTGATTGCCCTCGGTGGACCGCTCCCGAAATCCCAGGTGAACCCTGTTATTCTCTGCAAATACCACCTCTCCAGGATCGCTCACTGGTCCCCAGGTAGGGTCGTCCTCTACACTGATGGTTCTGTTGACCCCGCTACAGGTAGGGCCGGGGCTGGTGTCTACATCTCCCGTCCTCATGCCCCTGAGCCTATCAAACTGTCTCTCAGAGTTTCTGACGGGGCATCCTCCACTCAGGCTGAACTAATAGCCCTCCTTGCTGCCCTTCTCGCTGAGGAAGAAGCAGATGGTTTCTGCCCCTTGCTTGTCTGCTGCGATTCCAGGTCTGCTCTCGACGGGATCGCATTTGGATCTGGGGAAAATAAGGACCTCATCCTCCGAATACGAGGGTTAACATCCACACTTCAGGATGAAGGCCGTCCTGTGAAATTCCTATGGATACCTAGTCATGTCGGTATCTTGGGGAATGAGGCAGCAGATGACCTTGCCAAGACTGGCTGCAACAAGGCCACACCTGACTACGTTGTTCCTCGAACACTCTTACAGATTAGGACCCAAATCCGCCGCAAACAGAGAGAAGCTCGGGAAGCAGCCATCCCCCTGGACTCCCCGCCCACATAGTACGATGTCCTCCGTAAACTTCCTGACTTCTCGTACGTCTACGGGAAAGGGTCGCGGAAGGGGGACGTGATTGCTGCCCGTATCATCATTGGGTATGACTTTGCTTGGGAGATTGGTATCCCCACATCCCCTGAGCAACGCTCTTGTGCGTTATGCAGAAGACCCGACAGCCGCACCCTTATTCACTACCTCCTAAGATGTCCCCACACACAACGCTTCCGTGACGCCTGCTGGACCACCACTCCACGACCCCCTGACGGAGACACGATGATCCTCCCAATACTGGCCAGATATTTTGTAAATAATATTAATTATGTGTTAAAGGAACATCCTTCCTTCCTTAGGCTTTAGTAAGCCCCTTTATAATATTTATACTGTATATACTTTTCACACTTGCCAGATGATTCTGGTGTCATTGTACAGGGGTACCTAGTGACAGCACTAGGATCCCGCTTCCTCTATCAAGGAATAAACAATTGAAATTGAAATTGAATTGATGGATGACATGGCTGACCACGACGCTCCAGCTCCCACAACATCGCGCAGCCCTTCACCTCAATATTCAGCGTTGTCTCCAGAGATAATTGCTTTAATGAAGTTTATGAGAGATGAAAGGCGCGAGGATGAAGCTAGCAGACGTGTGGCGGATGAACACAGAAGGCAAGCAGAGGCAGAGAGAGACTACCAACGGAGATTGGAAGACAGTGCACGGTTTGAAGCTCTGATATCTCGCCTCACTGTTAACCAAGCCCCTGGCTCTAACACTGCCTCGGTACTGAATGGTTCAGATACCTCATCAATGCTTCCTTCACGCCCCCCAGCCCCACCTAAAGCAGCAGCTCAAACACCGCCCATCTTGAAGCCTGATGTGAATTTCCAGACTTCTCGTGAATGGCGGCGACGGTGGACTGATTATTCTTCAATGGTGGATCTCCAGAGTTTGTCACAGCCTAAACAACTCATCCAGCTGCGTATGTGCCTGTCCTTGGAAATTCAGCGTGTCTTAGAACATACGTTGCAGGTACCTCCGACCTCTTCGCTGTCTGTAGAGGAGGTACTGGACATTCTACAACGGCACATCAAAGGACAGCAGAATGAAGCTCTGAGCAGGAGGGAATTGTTTAGCTGCAGACAGATGGAGGGTGAGACTTTTGACGCCTTTTATGTACGTCTTAAGAGAGCCTCGGAAGAGGTAGATATATGTCTAGGCCACCACCAGCAGTTCGAGGAGACCCAGTTGAAGCAGGTGATCCTGATGGGTGTTAAGGACGAGGAACTTGTCCAACGCCTCACCTCCCTCGACTCTTCCTCTTCTCTTCAGGATGTGTTGACGATATGTCGCGCCTATGAGGCTGCCAGGTGTGCCACCTCTGCCATCCGAGCTCCCCCTACAGCTGTACGCTCTGTGTCCCGGTACAAGAAGGACAAGAAGTCTGCTCCTACGCCTTCGCCCACCACGTCCACGCCCGGTTCATTTTGTAACAACTGTGGTAAGCAGCACGGAACACAGGCGTGTCCAGCTGCTGAGTCTACATGCAACAGTTGTGACCGTAAGGGCCACTGGTCACTCACAGTACGGTGCCCAGCCAAACGCGTCCAGTGCAATGTATGCGGTCGTCTGGGCCACTATGACAAGTGTTGCCCTTCCAACAAACCCAAGGGACAGCGTCGGCGGAAGCTTCAGCTCCCTTTCACCAGAGAGGGCCGCCCACAGTCTTCCAATCAGAAGCATGACGACCCTGGACAACGCTCGAGCCATATTAGGAATGTGTGCTCCCCCCCGCGTCCCAGGACCAAAGTCCCCCAGTACATCAGTGTCATTGTGACCTACCGCAGTGTGTCATCCCGTCTTCAGATGTTGCCCGACACCGGCGCTGATGCTATAGTCATCGGTCCCCAGCATTTGCAATGCTTGGGGCTCTCTCCAAGTGATCTAGGACCGCCCCCCAAGGATCTCCGCTTTATGGCAGATGGTTCACAGATGACCCCGGCCCTAGGTTCACTCCAAGCACAAGTCACCTTTGGCAACAGGTCGTGTCAAGCCTGGATTGATGTGCATAATGGTGTCCCGACTCCTTTGCTGTCCTACAGACATTGTCAAGAGTTGGCCATCATCTCCCAGGACTTCCCCAAACCTATTCTTGAGGTAAAACACGCCAACAGGGTGCAAAAAGGGAGCAGCAACGACCCTGCTGCCGCCCTACCCCTGCCTCTTGCCAGTGACACCTCTCCTTCGGATGCTCGGAAGTACTTCCTGAAGGAATTCAGCGACGTTCTGGTGACCAAGTCCGCTCTGGAATCCAAGCCTCTCAAGAAGATGGCAGGTCCCCCCATGAGGATCCACCTGAGGGACGACGCGAAGCCCTTCGCTATTTACACCCCTCGACTGGTTCCCCTGGCCTTCCGCGAGGCGGTCAAAAACGAGCTGGACTCCATGGTCGCCCAAGAAATTATTGCACCAACCGGCGATGACCCGTCTCCATGGTGTCACCCTATGGTTGTCGTCGCAAAACCTAAAGGTGGTGTTCGGATCACCACTGACCTCTCCAAGCTCAACAGCCAGGTGTCTCGTCCTGCGCACCCTTCTCCCACGCCCTTTGCAGCTATACGCAGTGTGAACCCGAAGGCGCGCTTCTTCACGACGATGGACGCCTTGTGTGGATACTGGCAGATAGAGCTTGCTGAAGAAGACCGACCACTCACAACTTTCATCACCCCGCATGGACGTTACAGTTATTGCCGTGGCCCCATGGGATTCGCCGCTACAGGAGACGCTTTCTGTCTTCGAGGTGATATGGCTCTACAAGGTCTGGCAAACTGCGTGAAAGTGGTCGACGACATACTCGTGTACGACGAGGATTATATGGATCACTTCTGCCGTATCTACGAGGTACTCAACAGGTGCCGGAAGCACGGCATCACCCTAAATGCCGACAAGTTTGTTCTGGCCAGCTCTTCAGTGGACTTTTGTGGGTACACCCTTTCAGGGAATGGTATCGCAGCTGACCCGGAAAAGGTCCGCGCCATCACGGATTTTCCCACCCCTGCTAACCTCACCGACTTTAGGTCCTTCATCGGTCTCGTCAACCAGTTAGCAGAGTTTTCGTCGGACATCTCCGCAGCTGCCCAACCACTTCGCCCCCTGATGAGCCCCAAGAGGACATTCCTGTGGACCCCCGACCACGACAAGGCCTTCCAGCAAGTGAAACAGGCCCTGTCTAGTCCACCTGTCCTCGCCACGTTTGACCCAGCCTTGCCGACGGTTCTGCAGACAGATGCCTCACGCTTGTACGGTGTGGGATACGCCCTACTGCAGGATCACGGTGGAGGGCGGTTCCGGCTTGTCCAGTGTGGCTCGCGTTTCCTCTCTGACACCGAGACGCGCTACGCCACTATTGAGTTAGAGCTGTTGGCTGTGGTTTGGGCGATGTCCAAGTGCAGGTTTTACCTTATAGGCCTGCAACACTTTCACCTAGTGACCGACCATCGCCTGCTTGTCCCGATCCTCAGCCGTTGAGAACCCTCGCCTCCAGCGTCTGAAAGAGAAGCTCTCGGCGTACATCTTCACAGCAGTGTGGCGTGCTGGTAAGGAGCTCTGCATCCCTGATGCCTTGTCTCGCTCTCCTGTCAGCCGCCCTACTCCAGAAGACCATGTGCTCGACTTCGACCTCGCTCTTTCCGTCAGGACTGTGGTCACTCTACACGCCGTCCAATCCCTTCGTTCGGACCTGTCACCAGATGACGACAAGGCAATGGAGGACCTTCGAACAGCGGCCCGAGATGACCCTTCCTACGTCCGACTCGTCGAGTGTGTGAGGAATGGATTTCCTAGCAACCGCTACGACCTTCACAACACCCTGCTCCCGTATTGGAAACTCCGCGATGAACTCTACTGCGACGGAGACCTTGTTCTGTACGGAGCACGTGTAGTTGTCCCTGCTGCATCACGTCCCCACGTCTTGGCTCGCCTTCACGACAGTCACCGTGGAGCTGAGGCCACCAAACGACGTGCACGACAGACTGTGTTCTGGCCCGGCATCAACTCCGACATCTCCAATGTTGTCCGTGCGTGTGAGCCCTGCCAAGTATTACAACCCAGCCAGCAGCAGGAACCCTTCATGAGTGACGACAACCCCACCCGCCCCTTTGAGTCTGTGTCGGCCGACTTTTTCTCTGTGTCAGGAAAGTCCTTCCTTGTTATCGTCGACCGTCTCTCTGGTTGGCCGGTTGTCATCAAGTGCGGTAATGACACGACGTCTGCCGCCACCATCAGCAAGTTCCGCCACTACTTCCGTGACGTGGGCGTTCCTGTACGCCTGCGAACCGACGGAGGGCCTCAGTTCACAAGCCGGGACTTTGCTGTGTTCCTTGACCGATGGGGAGTCCGGCATGTGTTGTCATCGCCCCATTACCCGCAGTCCAACGGCCACGCTGAGGCTGCTGTCAAATCCCTGAAGCACCTCATCCTTAAGGTGGCCCCTTCTGGGAACATTGACTGCGAGGCCTTCGACCGGGGTCTTCTTGAACTCCGCAACACACCTAACTACACCGGACGCTCCCCTGCCCAGGTTTTGTATGGACGCCCCCTTCGTTCTTGTGTCCCTGCTCACCCTCAATCCTTCTCCAAGGAGTGGCAGGCCAAGACAGAGGATTGTGATCGCCGAGCCGCCGAACGTGTTCAGGACGTCGTCGCCCGCTACAACGACCACGCCCGTTCTCTCCCCAGGTTGAGTGTCGGCACCCAAGTCCGTGTTCAGGACCCGACCTCCCTACGTTGGGACAAAGTAGGCGTAGTCATGGGTCTCGGTAGGTCACGGGACTACCAGGTGCGGTTACCCAGTGGTCGTGTGTGGTGGAGGAACCGCCGTTTTCTCCGCCCCGTAACAATGCCTTCTGCTGACCCCGCCACCAGTGTTGAGTCCCATACCCTTCCCAGTGATCTAGTCCCTCGACGCTCAGAACGGATCCAAAAGAAAAGGTCCGCTCAAGACTTTGCGATGAGCGTATAGGGGGGAGGGAGGTGTATGTATATTACGTATGCTGGATTATATATTATGTATGTATATTATGTATGTGCTCCATTTATGTATTATTTATTCAGCCTAGCTAGCAGCGTGTGGCAATGTAATTACCATGTCCCACATGCTTAATTAATGTGCCTGGCGACGTATGGAAGCTGCTAATGTCTCACTTGCCATACGTCGTCTATAGAGCAGTTGACAAGCAGACAAGCTGAGGAGCGGTACTTCCCTCTGTGTACATATCTCTGATCCAGTAAATCGAACCTACAAAACTATACAGGTGTTTGTGTTCGCTCCTGTATATTGAACTTATTACCCAGAACATAACATCTACCACCTGGAGTTAGTGGCTACCACCTGTAGTAAGTGTCTACCACCTGTTGTTAGTGTCTACCACCTGCAGTTAGTGGTTACCACCTGTAGTTAGTATCTACCCCCTGTAGTTAGTGTCTACCGCCTGTTGTTATTGCCTGCCCTCTGTAGTTAGTGTCTACCCCCTGTCGTTAGTGTCTACCACCTGCAGTTAGTGCCTACCACCTGTTGTTAGTATCTACCACCTGCAGTTAGTGTCTACAACTGATAATAGTGTCTACCACTTGCAGTTAGTGGCTACCACCTGTAGTTAGTGTTTACCACCTGTTGTTAGTGTCTACCACCTGCAGTTAGTGGCTACCACCTGTAGTTAGGGTCTATCACCTGTTGTTAGTGTCTAAAACCTGTTGTTAGTGCCTACCACCTGGAGTTAGTGTCTACCACCTGTTGCTAGTGTCTACAACCTGTTGTTAGTGCCTACCACCTGCAGTTAGTGGCTACCACCTGTAGTTAGTGTCTACCACCTGTTATTAGTGCCTGCCACCTGCAGTTAGTGTCTACCACCTGCAGTTAGTGGTTACCACTTGTAGTTAGTGTCTATCACCTGTTATTCGTGTCTACCAATTGCAGTTAGTGGCTAACACCTGTAGTTAGTGTTTAACACCTGTTGTTAGTGTCTACCACCTGCAGTTAGTGGCTACCACCTGTAGGTAGTGTCTACCACCTGTTATTAGTGTCTACCAATTGCAGTTAGTGGCTAACACCTGTAGTTAGTGTTTACCACCTGTTGTTAGTGTCTACCACCTGCAGTTAGTGGCTACCACCTGTAGTTAGGGTCTATCACCTGTTGTTAGTGTCTAAAACCTGTTGTTAGTGCCTACCACCTGCAGTTAGTGTCTACCACCTGTTGTTAGTGTCTACAAACTGTTGTTAGTGCCTACCACCTGCAGTTAGTGGCTACCACCTGTTGTTAGTGTCTACAAACTGTTGTTAGTGCCTACCACCTGCAGTTAGTGGCTACCACCTGTAGTTTGTGTCTACCACCTGTTTTTAGTGTCTACCACATGCAGTTAGTGGCTACCACCTGTAGTTAGTGTCGACCCCTGTTGCTATTGCCTGCCCTCTGTAGTTAAGTCTACCCCCTGTCGTTTGTGTCTACAACCTGCAGTTAGTGGTTACCACTTGTAGTTAGTATCTACCACCTGTTGTTAGTGTTTACCACCTTTATGTTAGTGTCTACCAACTGCAGTTATTGGCTACCACCTGTAGTTAGTGTCTACCACCTGTTGTTAGTGTCTACCACCTGCAGTTAGTCGCTACCACCTGTAATTAGTGTATACCACCTGTTGTTAGTGTCTACCACCTGCAGTTAGTGGGTACCACCTGTAGTTAGTGTTTACCACCTGTAGTTATTGCCTAATTCCTGTAGTTAGTGTCTACCACTTGTTGTTAGTGTTTACAACCTGTTGTTAGAGCCTTCCACCTGCAGTTAGTGGCTACCACCTGTTGTTAGTGTCTAAAACCTGTTGTTAGCGTTTACTAGCTGGAGTTAGTGTCTACCACCTGTAGTTAGTGTTTACCACCTGTAGTTATTGCCTAATTCCTGTAGTTAGTGTTTACCACCTGTTGTTAGTGTCTACCACCTGCAGTTAGTGGCTACCACCTGTAGTTAGTGTCTACCACCTGTTGTTAGTGTCTACCACATGCAGTTAGTGGCTACCACCTGTAGTTAGTGTCGACCCCCTGTTGGTATGCCTGCCCTCTGTAGTTAAAGTCTACCCCCTGTCGTTTATGTCTACAACCTGCAGTTAGTGATTACCACTTGTAGTTAGTGTCTACCACCTGTTGTTGGTGTTTACCACCTGTTGCTAGTGTCTACCACCTGTTGTTAGTGTCTACCACCTGCAGTTAGTGTTTACCAACTGCAGTTATTGTCTACCACCTTTAGTTATTGTCTACCCCGTGTAGTTAGTGTCTACCCCCTGCAGTTAGTGGCTACCACCTGTAGTTAGTGTCTACCACCTGTTGTTAATGCCTGCCACCTGCAGTTGGTGGCTACCACCTTTTAGTTAGTGTTTACCACCTGTTGTTAGTGTCTACCACCTGCAGTTGGTGGCTACCACCTGTAGTTAGTGTTTACCACCTGTTGTTAGTGTTTACCACCTGCAGTTAGTGGCTGCCACCTGTAGGTAGTGTTTACCACCTGCAGTTATTGCCTAATTCCTGTAGTTAGTGTCTACCACTTGTTGTTAGTGTTTACAACCTGTTGTTAGAGCCTACCACCTGCAGTTAGTGGCTACCACCTGTAGTTAGTGTCGACCCCCTGTTGATTAGCGTCTACCACCTGCAGTTAGTGGCTACCACCTGTAGTTAGTGTCTACCAGCTGTTGTTAGTGCCTGCCACCTGCAGTTAGTGTCTACCACCTGTAGTTACTGGTTACCACTTGTAGTTAGTGTCTACCACCTACCACCTATTGTTAGTGTCTACAACATGTTGTTAGTGCCTACCACCTGCAGTTAGTGGCTACCACTTGTAGTTAGTGTCTACCACCTGTTGTTAGTGGCTACCACCTGTAGTAAGTGTTTACCACCTGTTGTTAGCGTCTACTACCTAGAGTTAGTGGCTACCACCTGTAGTTAGTGTCTACCACCTGCAGTTAGTGGCTACCACCTGCAGTTAGTGGCTACCACCTGCAGTTAGTGTCTACCACCTGCAGTTAGTGGCTACCACCTGTAGTTAGTGTCTACCACCTGTTGTTGGTGCCTGCCACCTGCAGTTAGTGTCTACCACTGGCAGTTAGTGGCTACCACCTGTAGTTTGTGTCTACCACCTGTTGTTAGTGTCTACCACATGCAGTTAGTCTCTACCACCTGTAGTTAGTGTTTACCACCTGTCGTTTGTGTCTACAACCTGTAGTTAGTTTTTACCATTTGTAGTTTGTGGCTACCACCTGTAGTTAGTGTCTACCACCTGTTGTTAGTGCCTAGCACCTGCAGTTAGTGGCTACCACCTTTAGTTATTGTCTACCACCTGTAGTTAGTGTCTACCCCCTGTCGTCATTGCCTACCCCTGTAGTTAGTGTCTACCACCTGTAGTTATTTGCCCTTCTTGTAGTTAGTGTCTACCACTTGTTGTTAGTGTTTACAAACTGTTGTTAGAGCCTACAACCTGCAGTTAGTGGCTACCACCTGTTGTTAGTGTCTAAAACCTGTTGTTAGTGTTTACCACCTACAGATAGTGTCTACCACCTCCAGTTAGTGGTTACCACTTGTAGTTAGTGTCTACCCCCTCTTGTTAGTGTCTACCACCTGCAGTTAGTGGCTACCAACTTTAGTTAGTGTCTACTACCTGTTGTTAGTGCCTGCCACCTGTAGTTAGTGTCTACCACATGTTGTTAGTGTCTACCACCTGTTGTTAGTGTCTACCACCTGCAGTTAGTGTCTACCCCCTGTTGTTAGTGCCTACCACCTGCAGTTTGTGGCTACCACCTTTAGTTATTGTCTACCACCTGTTGTTAGTGTCTACCACCTGCAATTAGTGGCTACCACATGTAGTTAGTGTCGACCCCCTGTTGTTATTGCCTGCCCTCTGTAGTTAAAGTCTTCCCCCTGTCGTTATTGCCTACCCCCTGTAGTTAGTGTCTACCCCCTGTAGTTATTGCCTAACTCCTGTAGTTAGTGACTACCACATTTAGTTATTGTCTACCCCGTGTAGTTAGTGTCTACCCCCTGCAGTTAGTGGCTACCACCTACAGTTAGTGGCTACCACCTGTAGTTAGTGTCTACCACCTTTAGTTATTGTCTACCCCGTGGAGTTAGTGTCTGCCAGCTGTTGTTAGTGTCTACCACCTGCAGTTAGTGGCTACCACCTGTAGTTAGTGTCTACCACCTTTAGTTATTGTCTACCCCGTGGAGTTAGTGTCTACCCCCTGTTGTTAGTGTCTACCACCTGCAGTTAGTGGCTACCAACTTTAGTTAGTGTCTACTACCTGTTGTTAGTGCCAGCTACCTGTAGTTAGTGTCTACCACCTGTTGTTAGTGTCTACCACCTGCAGTTAGTGTCTAACCCCTGTTGTTAGTGCCTACCACCTGCCGTTAGTGGCTACCACCTTTAGTTATTGTCTACCCCCTGAAGTTAGTGTCTACCACCTGTAGTTATTTGCCCTTCTTGTAGTTAGTGTATACCACTTGTTGTTAGTGTTTACAACCTGTTGTTAGAGCCTACCACCAGCAGTTAGTGGCTACTACCTGTAGTTAGTGTCTACCACCTGTTGTGAGTGTCTACAACCTGCAGTTAGTGGCTACCACCTGTATTTAGTGTCTACCCCCTGTAGTTAGTGTCTACCCCCTGTTGTTATTGCCTGCCCTCTGTAATTAGTGTCTACCCCCTGTCGTTTGTGTCTACCACCTGCAGTTAGTGGTTACCACTTGTAGTTAGTTTTTACCACCTGATGTTAGTGTTTACCACCTGTTTTTTGTGTCTACCACCTGAAGTTAGTGGCTACCACCTGTAGTTAGTGTCTACCACCTGTTGTTAGTATCTACCACCTGCAGTTAGTGGCTACCACCTGTCATTAGTGTTTACTACCTGTTGTTAGTGTCTACCACCTGCAGTTAGTGGCTACCACCTGTAGTTTGTGTCTACCACCTGTTTTTAGTGTCTACCACATGCAGTTAGTGGCTACCACCTGTAGTTAGTGTCGATCCCCTGTTGCTATTGCCTGCCCTCTGTAGTTAAAGTCTACCCCCTGTCGTTTGTGTTTACAACCTGCAGTTAGTGGTTACCACTTGTAGTTAGTGTCTACCACCTTTTGTTAGTGTTTACCACCTTTATGTTAGTGTCTACCAACTGCAGTTAGTGGCTACCTCCTGTAGTTAGTGTTTACCACCTGTTGTTAGTGTCTACCACCTGCAGTTAGTGGCTACCACCTGTAGTTAGTGTCTACCACCTGTTGTTAGTGTCTACCACCTGCAGTTAGTCGCTACCACCTGTAATTAGTGTCTACCACCTGTTGTTAGTGTCTACCACCTGCAGTTAGTGGGTACCACCTGTAGTTAATGTTTACCACCTGTAGTTATTGCCTAATTCCTGTAGTTAGTGTCTACCACTTGTTGTTAGTGTTTACAACCTGTTGTTAGGGCCTTCCACCTGCAGTTAGTGGCTACCACCTGTTGTTAGTGTCTAAAACCTGTTGTTAGTGTTTACTAGCTAGAGTTAGTGTCTACCACCTGTAGTTAGTGTTTACCACCTGTAGTTATTGCCTAATTCCTGTAGTTAGTGTTTACCACCTGTTGTTAGTGTCTACCACCTGCAGTTAGTGGCTACCACCTGTAGTTAGTGTCTACCACCTGTTGTTAGTGTCTACCACATGCAGTTAGTGGCTACCACCTGTAGTTAGTGTCGACCCCCTGTTGTTATTGCCTGCCCTCTGTAGTTAAAGTCTACCCCCTGTCGTTTATGTCTACAACCTGCAGTTAGTGGTTACCACTTGTAGTTAGTGTCTACCACCTGTTGTTGGTGTTTACCACCTGTTGTTAGTGTCTACCACCTGTTGTTAGTGTCTACCACCTGCAGTTAGTGTTTACCAACTGTAGTTAGTGTCTACCACCTTTAGTTATTGTCTACCCCGTGTAGTTAGTGTCTACCCCCTGCAGTTAGTGGCTACCACCTGTAGTTAGTGTCTACCACCTGTTGTTAGTGCCTGCCACCTGCAGTTGGTGGCTACCACCTTTTAGTTAGTGTTTACCACCTGTTGTTAGTGTCTACCACCTGCAGTTGGTGGCTACCACCTGTAGTTAGTGTTTACCACCTGTTGTTAGTGTCTACCACTTGCAGTTAGTGGCAACCACCTGTAGGTAGTGTTTACCACCTGTAGTTATTGCCTAATTCCTGTAGTTAGTGTCTACCACTTGTTGTTAGTGTTTACAACCTGTTGTTAGAGCCTACCACCAGCAGTTAGTGGCTACTACCTGTAGTTAGTGTCTACCACCTGTTGTGAGTGTCTACAACCTGCAGTTAGTGGCTACCACCTGTATTTAGTGTCTACCCCCTGTAGTTAGTGTCTACCCCCTGTTGTTATTGCCTGCCCTCTGTAATTAGTGTCTACCCCCTGTCGTTTGTGTCTACCACCTGCAGTTAGTGGTTACCACTTGTAGTTAGTTTTTACCACCTGATGTTAGTGTTTACCACCTGTTTTTTGTGTCTACCACCTGAAGTTAGTGGCTACCACCTGTAGTTAGTGTCTACCACCTGTTGTTAGTATCTACCACCTGCAGTTAGTGGCTACCACCTGTCATTAGTGTTTACTACCTGTTGTTAGTGTCTACCACCTGCAGTTAGTGGCTACCACCTGTAGTTTGTGTCTACCACCTGTTTTTAGTGTCTACCACATGCAGTTAGTGGCTACCACCTGTAGTTAGTGTCGATCCCCTGTTGCTATTGCCTGCCCTCTGTAGTTAAAGTCTACCCCCTGTCGTTTGTGTTTACAACCTGCAGTTAGTGGTTACCACTTGTAGTTAGTGTCTACCACCTTTTGTTAGTGTTTACCACCTTTATGTTAGTGTCTACCTACTGCAGTTAGTGGCTACCTCCTGTAGTTAGTGTTTACCACCTGTTGTTAGTGTCTACCACCTGCAGTTAGTGGCTACCACCTGTAGTTAGTGTCTACCACCTGTTGTTAGTGTCTACCACCTGCAGTTAGTCGCTACCACCTGTAATTAGTGTCTACCACCTGTTGTTAGTGTCTACCACCTGCAGTTAGTGGGTACCACCTGTAGTTAGTGTTTACCACCTGTAGTTATTGCCTAATTCCTGTAGTTAGTGTCTACCACTTGTTGTTAGTGTTTACAACCTGTTGTTAGAGCCTTCCACCTGCAGTTAGTGGCTACCACCTGTTGTTAGTGTCTAAAACCTGTTGTTAGTGTTTACTAGCTGGAGTTAGTGACTACCACCTGTAGTTAGTGTTTACCACCTGTAGTTATTGCCTTATTCCTGTAGTTAGTGTTTA
Source organism: Homarus americanus (assembly GCF_018991925.1). NCBI lineage: Eukaryota > Metazoa > Arthropoda > Malacostraca > Decapoda > Nephropidae > Homarus > Homarus americanus. Next base: position 23,614 of record NW_024729424.1, on the reverse strand, counting down.
CCACCTGTTGTTAGTGTCTACCACCTGCAGTTAGTGGCTACCACCTGTAGTTAGTGTCTACCACCTGTTGTTAGTGTCTACCACATGCAGTTAGTGGCTACCACCTGTAGTTAGTGTCGACCCCCTGTTGTTATTGACTGCGCTCTGTAGTTAAAGTCTACCCCCTGTCGTTTATGTCTACAACCTGCAGTTAGTGGTTACCACTTGTAGTTAGTGTCTACCACCTGTTGTTGGTGTTTACCACCTGTTGTTAGTGTCTACCACCTGTTGTTAGTGTCTACCACCTGCAGTTAGTGTTTACCAACTGTAGTTAGTGTCTACCACCTTTAGTTATTGTCTACCCCGTGTAGTTAGTGTGTACCCCCTGCAGTTAGTGGCTACCACCTGTAGTTAGTGTCCACCACCTGTTGTTAGTGCCTGCCACCTGCAGTTGGTGGCTACCACCTTTTAGTTAGTGTTTACCACCTGTTGTTAGTGTCTACCACCAGCAGTTGGTGGCATCCACCTGAAGTTAGTGTTTACCACCTGTTGTTAGTGTCTACCACCTGCAGTTAGTGGCTACCACCTGTAGGTAGTGTTTACCACCTGTAGTTATTGCCTAATTCCTGTAGTTAGTGTCTACCACTTGTTGTTAGTGTTTACAACCTGTTGTTAGAGCCTACCACCTGCAGTTAGTGGCTACCACCTGTAGTTAGTGTCGACCCCCTGTTGATTAGTGTCTACCACCTGCAGTTAGTGGCTACCAATTGAAGTTAGTGTCTACTACCTGTTGTTGGTGCCTGCCACCTGTAGTTAGTTTCTACCACCTGTTGTTAGTGTCTACAAACTGCAGTTAGTGGCTACCACCTGTAGTTAGTGTCTACCCCCTGTAGTTAGTGTCTACTCCCTGTTGTTATTGCCTGCCCTCTGTAATTAGTGTCTACCTCCGGTCGTTTGTGTCTACCTACAGTAGTAGACACCCATGAGTGAAATGTCTGTTGTGTTTACCACCTGTGGTAGTGTCTACCACCTGTTGTTGTGTCTGTCTTGCAATTTGTGGCTACCACCTGTGGTTAGTATTTTACCACCTGTTGTTAGTGTCTGCGACATGCAGTTAGTAGCTACCATGTGGTAGTGTCTACCACCTGTTGTTGGTGTCTGCCACATGCAGTTGGTGGCTGCCACCTGTGGTTGATGTCACGACCCCTGTTGTTGTGCCTGGCACTCTGTGGTTAAGTCTACCCCCTGTCGTTTGTCTACAGTTAGTAATTTACCACCCTTAATTATCTCTACCTGCAGTTAGTGTTTACCATCTGTTGTTAATGTCTACCACCTGCAGTTAGTGGCTACCACCTGTAGTTAGTGTCTACCACCTGTTCTTAGTGTCTACCACCTGCAGTTAGTGACTACCACCTGTAGTTAGTGTTTACCACCTGTTGTTAGTTTCTACCACCTGCAGTTTGTGGCTACCACCTGTAGTTAGTGTCTACCACCTGTAGTTATTGCCTAATTCCTGTAGTTAGTGTTTACAACCTGTTGTTAGAGCCTACCACCTGCAGTTAGTGGCTACCATCTGTTGTTAGTTTCTAAAACCTGTTGTTAGTGTTTACCACCTGCAGTTAGTGTCTACCACTCCGCAGTTGGTGGCTACCACCTGTAGTTAGTGGCTACCACCTGTAGTTAGTGTTTACCACCTGTTGTTAGTGTCTACCACCTGCAGTTAGTGGCTACCACCTGTAGTTAGTGACTACCACCTGTTGTTAGTTTCTACCACAGGCAGTTAATGGCTATCACCTCTAGTTAGTGTCGACCCCCTGTTGTTATTGCCTGCCCTCTGTAGTTAAAGTCTACCCCCTGTCGTTTGTGTCTACAACCTGCAGTTAGTGTTAACCACTTGTAGTTAGTGTCTACCACCTGTTGTTAGTGTTTACCGCCTATTGTTAGTGTCTACCACCTGCAGTTAGTGTTTACCACCTGTTGTTAGTGTCTACCACCTGCAGTTGGTGGCTACCACCTGTAGTTAGTGTCTACCACCTGTTGTTAGTGTCTACCACCTGCAGTTAGTGGCTACCACCTGTAGTTAGTGTTTACCACCTGTAGTTATTGCCTAATTCCTGTAGTTAGTGTCTACCACTTGTTGTTAGTGTCTACCAACTGCAGTTATTTGCTACCACCTGTAGTTATTGTCTACCACCTGTTGCTAGAGTCTACAACCTTTTGTTAGTGCCTACCACCTGCACTTAGTGGCTACCACCTGTAGTTAGTGTCTACCACCTGCAGTTAGTGGCTAGCTCCTGCAGTTAGTGGCTACCACCTGTAGTTAGTGTCTACCACCTGTTGTTAGTGTCTACCACCTGTTGTTAGAGTCTACCACCTGCAGGTAGTGTCTACCCCCTGTTGTTATTGTCTACCCCCTGTCATTTGTGTCTACCACCTGTAGTTATTGCCTAATTCCTGTAGTTAGTGTCTACCACTTGTTGTTAGTGTTTACAACCTGTTGTTAGAGCCTACCGCCTGCAGCTAGTGGCTACAACCTGTTGTTAGTGTCTAAAACCTGTTGTTAGTGTTTACCACCTTTTGTTAGTGTCTATCACCTGTTGTTAGTGTCTACCACCTGCAGTTAGTGGCTACCACCTGTAGTTAGTGTCTACCACCTGTTGTTAGTGTCTACCACCTGCAGTTAGTGGCTACCACCTGTAGTTAGTGTTTACCACCTGTTGTTAGTGTCTAGCACCTGCAGTTAGTAGCTACCACCTGTAGTTAGTGGCTACCACCTGTTGTTAGTGTCTACCACCTGCAGTTAGTGGCTACCACCTATAGTTAGTGTTTACCACCTGTTGTTAGTGTCTACCACGTGCAGTTAGTGCCTACCACCTGCAGTTAGTGGCTACCACCTGTAGTTAGTGTTTACCACCTGTAGTTACTGCCTAATTCCTGTAGTTAGTGTCTACCACTTGTTGTTAGTGTTTACAGCCTGTTGTTAGAGCCTACCACCTGCAGTTAGTGGCAACAACCTGTTGTTAGTGTCTAAAACCTGTTGTTAGTGTTTACCACCTGCAGTTAGTGTCTACCACCTGCAGTTAATTTCTACCACATGAAGTTAGTGTCTACCACCTGTTGTTAGTGTCTAAAACCTGTTGCTCGTGCCTACCACCTGTTGTTAGTGTCAAAAACCTGTTGTTTTTGCATACCACCTGCAGTTAGTGGCTACCACATGTTGTTAGTGTCTACCACTTGTAGTTAGTTTCTACAACCTGTTGTTAGTGTCTACCACCTGTTGTTAGTGCCTACCACTTGCATTTAGTGGCTACCACCTGTAGTTAGTGTCTACCCCCTGTTGTTAGTATCTACCACCTGCAGTTAGTGGCTACCACCTGTAGTTAGTGTCTCCCACCTGTTGTTAGTGTGTACCACCTGTTGTTAGTGTCTGCCACCTGCAGGTAGTGTCTACCCCCTGTTGTTAGTGTCTACTCCCTGTCGTTTGTGTTTACCACCTGTAGTTATTGCCTAATTCCTGTAGTTAGTGTCTACCACTTGTTGTTAGTGTGTACAACCTGTTGTTAGAGCCTACCACCTGCAGTTAGTGGCTACCACCTGTAGTTAGTGCCTACCACCTGTTGTTAGTATCCACCACCAGCAGTTAGTGGCTACCACCTGTAGTTAGTGTCTACCCCCTGTAGTTACTGTGTACCCCCCTGTTGTTATTGCCTGCCCCCTGTAGTTAGTGTCTACCCCCTGTCGTTTGTGTCTACCACCTGCAGTTAGTGGTTACCACATGTAGTTAGTGTCTACCACCTGTTGTTAGTGTTTACCACCTGTTGTTAGTGTCTACCACCTGCAGTTAGTGGCTGCCACCTGTAGTTAGTATCTACCACCTGTTCTTAGTGTCTAACACCTGCAGTTATTGGTAACCACCTGTAGTTAGTGTCTACCCCCTGTAATTAGTGTCTACTCCCCTGTTGTTAGTGTCTACAACCTCTTGTTAGTAGCTACTATGTTAGTGCCTACCACCTGCAGTTAGTGTCTACCACTTGTAGTTAGTTTTACAACCTGTTGTTAGTGTCTACCACCTGCATTTAGTGGCTACCACCTGTAGTTAGTGTCTACCCCCTGTTGTTAGTGTCTACCACCTGCAGTTAGTGGCTACCACCTGTAGTTAGTGTCTACTACCTGTTGTTAGTGTCTACCCCCTGTTATTAGTGTCTGCCACCTGCAGGTAGTGTCTACCCCCTGTTGTTAGTGTCTACTCCCTGTCGTTTGTGTCTACCACCTGTAGTTATTGCCTAATTCCTGTAGTTAGTGTCTACCACTTGTTGTTAGTGTTTACAACCTGTTCTTAGAGCCTACCACCTGCAGTTAGTGGCTACCACCTATAGTTAGTGCCTACCACCTGTTGTTAGTATCCACCACCAGCAGTTAGTGGCTACCACCTGTAGTTAGTGTCTACCCCCTGTAGTTACTGTGTACCCCCTGTTGTTATTGCCTGCCCCCTGTAGTTAGTGTCTACCCCCTGTCGTTTGTGTCTACCACCTGCAGTTAGTGGTTACCACATGTAGTTAGTGTCTACCACCTGTTGTTAGTGTTTACCACCTGTTGTTAGTGTCTACCACCTGCAGTTAGTGGCTGCCACCTGTAGTTAGTGTCTACCACCTGTTGTTAGTGTCTACCACCTGCAGTTAGTGGCTACCACCTGTAGTTAGTGTCTACCCCCTGTAGTTAGTGTCTGCCCCCTGTTGTTATTGCCTGCCCTCTGTAGTTAGTGTCTACCCCCTGTCGTTTGTGTCTACCACCTGCAGTTAGTGGTTAGCATTTGTAGTTAGTGTCTACCACCTGTTGTTAGTGTCTACCACCTGTTGTCAGTGTCTACCAACTGCAGGTAGTGGCTACCACCTGTAGTTAGTGTTTACCACCTGTTGTTAGTGTCAACCACCTGCAGTTAGTGGCTACCACTTGTAGTTAGTGTCGATTCAATTCAATTTCAATTGTTTATTCCTTGATAGAGGAAGCGGGATCCTAGTGCTGTCACTAGGTACCCCTGTACAATGACACCAGAATCATCTGGCAAGTGTGAAAAGTATATACAGTATAAATATTATAAAGGGGCTTACTAAAGCCTAAGGAAGGAAGGATGTTCCTTTAACACATAATTAATATTATTTACAAAATATCTGGCCAGTATTGGGAGGATCATCGTGTCTCCGTCAGGGGGTCGTGGAGTGGTGGTCCAGCAGGCGTCACGGAAGCGTTGTGTGTGGGGACATCTTAGGAGGTAGTGAATAAGGGTGCGGCTGTCGGGTCTTCTGCATAACGCACAAGAGCGTTGCTCAGGGGATGTGGGGATACCAATCTCCCAAGCAAAGTCATACCCAATGATGATACGGGCAGCAATCACGTCCCCCTTCCGCGACCCTTTCCCGTAGACGTACGAGAAGTCAGGAAGTTTACGGAGGACATCGTACTATGTGGGCGGGGAGTCCAGGGGGATGGCTGCTTCCCGAGCTTCTCTCTGTTTGCGGCGGATTTGGGTCCTAATCTGTAAGAGTGTTCGAGGAACAACGTAGTCAGGTGTGGCCTTGTTGCAGCCAGTCTTGGCAAGGTCATCTGCTGCCTCATTCCCCAAGATACCGACATGACTAGGTATCCATAGGAATTTCACAGGACGGCCTTCATCCTGAAGTGTGGATGTTAACCCTCGTATTCGGAGGATGAGGTCCTTATTTTCCCCAGATCCAAATGCGATCCCGTCGAGAGCAGACCTGGAATCGCAGCAGACAAGCAAGGGGCAGAAACCATCTGCTTCTTCCTCAGCGAGAAGGGCAGCAAGGAGGGCTATTAGTTCAGCCTGAGTGGAGGATGCCCCGTCAGAAACTCTGAGAGACAGTTTGATAGGCTCAGGGGCATGAGGACGGGAGATGTAGACACCAGCCCCGGCCCTACCTGTAGCGGGGTCAACAGAACCATCAGTGTAGAGGACGACCCTACCTGGGGACCAGTGAGCGATCCTGGAGAGGTGGTATTTGCAGAGAATAACAGGGTTCACCTGGGATTTCGGGAGCGGTCCACCGAGGGCAATCACTTCAGGTTGAAAATCCAGCCAGGGAGAAGGAGACGAACCAACAGCAGGGGTGACAACAATATCAGGCAGGAGGTCGTGTTCCTGAAGGGCTCGGATGAGTGACCCTCGCCACTGTCTTCTAGATGGAGGTCGGTCTCGAACAGCAGTAGTCAAGTTGGTTTGGACATAGTTGCCCCTAGGATCCCGTAGAATGGAAACGGCAGTTTTTAGGTAAAACTCCTGGACACGATCCTGTAAGGGGGAAAGACCAAGTTCGTTATATAGAGAAGTAGAGCGTGTCCACTGAGGAGCCCCAAGGATGATACGAGCAGCTTTCCTCTGGATAACTTCGAGACGGTTGACAGCAGTCCGACTAATGTTGACGAGGGCAGGGGCGGCGTAGTCGACACAGGAACGGACAAAAGACTTGTACATGGTGAGAAGTACAGGGATGCTGGCACCAAGGGAACCCCTGCACATGGTAGAGAGGGGAGCGAGACGCCGAAAACATATGTCTCGAAGATAGCGGACTTCAGGGATCTGACAACGTGTGCGAGTTACATACACACCCAGGTATTTTGTCTCATTAACCCAGTCCAAGGGCGTTCCTGATAAGAAAAGGGGTGGAGGTACAACACGACCGTGCCACATGGCTTTTGTTTTCGCAGTTGAAAGAAGGAAACCAAGTGAATCACACTCTCTGGAGACCAGATCAAGGGCTTCCTGCATGCTGAGGTAGTCAGGGGCTTGGAGGAGGACATCGTCGGCATATCCTGAGTGGACAACTTCTGTCGGCCACGGGAGTGATGCAATGGAGTGCATGAGAGTGTTAAACAAGGTAGGACTCAGGACTCCACCTTGAGGGGTGCCGAGGTTCATTTCTTGAACAGGAGACATAGAGCCTTCAACGCGAACCCGGGCCTGACGTCCAGTGAGGTAAGAGGCGATCCATTGTAGAAGTCTCCCTTTAACCCCTAACCGTGCAAGTTCAGCTAAAATGAGGGCAGGCTGAGCCGTATCAAAGGCTCCCTTGATATCAAGGAAGACGGAGACGCGGGCAGTCTGATTGCAATAAAAGGAAGCAATGGAGTGTGCTGTGCTGCGATGTTGAATGAAACCATTGAGGGAGTTGTGGAAGCCGCCTATGGTGTGAAGAAGGCGACGATGGAGTACCCTCTCCATCATCTTGCAAACACAGGAGGTAAGACTAATGGGTCGATATTTCCCAGGATCTCCCGGCTTAGGGATGGGGATAATAGTGGCATTTTTCCAGTTGGACGGGAGAACCCCATGTTCATAAGACATATTGTAGAGAGCAAGCAAGGGGCCGTTAGGAATATTAGTACAGGCGTTGAGGACGGAGTAGGTTATCTGATCATCCCCAGGAGAGGTGTCTTTTCTAGAGCGACGAGCACTGTCAAGCTCGAACTGTGTGATGGGATGATCAGTGGGGGCAGGGGAGGTAAGAGCAGCACGAACAACAGGCTCAGACGCATCGATGCGAGCCTGCACTGCCTCCTGCATTGGATCTGGAAGTGCCTCAGGGGAGGAAGCTCGTGCCCAGTCCTCCATTAAAGAAGCAGGCAAGGGAGGCGGGGTCAGGGTGGGGAGGAGGCCTCCGTCGAGTACCCCGTATAGCATTAATCCGATTCCATACATAAGAGGGTGACGACTGGAACGATAGAGACCCCGTGAAGGATAGCCAGTCCGCCTCACGTATCCGACGGCGCTCCTGAGTTGCAAAGGAGCACCAATTTTTGAAGTCTTCCCAGTCCTCTGGAGACCGAGACCTCCGTATGGCAGAGTGGAGATCACGGGTTACCTGCCGGAGATGTCTCATGGCAGGGATACGATACCAGTAGTTGGTGGCACTTCTGGGGTGACGGGGAGGGCGTGGAGGGGTAGCGCGATTGACAGAGTCATACACGGCATCAACAAAATCAGCGCTGTAAGAGTCAAGGGACTGAGGGACAACATAGGAATCCGCCCAGGTAGAAAGGTATTGGGTAAAGGGAGGAACAGCATCTTGTGTGAGACGAAGGCGAGGGGATCGATAAGGAGTTGATGTCGGGGCAGAGAAGGAGAGCCTGAGATGGGTAGTAACGGCAAGATGGTCACTATACAGAGCAGGCTCGGTGCAGACGGTAGGATGAAAGGAAGTATGACCGTTCAATAGTAAGCCAACATCAAGGAAACTATGGGGGAGGCGAGTAGGATCGTCAGGACAAAGAAAGCGAACATCATCATCCCCATTAAGAAACTGTGAGAGATGTGATCCGTTAAGGGTACATGGAGTGGGATGATCCGGAGTAAGAGTGGGATGGCGGGCATTAAAGTCGCCAAGAACAATAGTGGGAACCCCATCATGGAGGTCGTGAAGAACCTGGGGGTCCAGAGAATCACTCTTGAAATGAACATTGACTACACGAAGGGTCCGGTCACCAAGAGTAAGGGAGACAGAAAGTAATTCAGACGGGGGTCCATGTGAGTCAGGTGAAGGGAGACGAACAGATGGAATGGTGTTACGCACAAGGGTGAGGAGGCCACGAGCCTGCCCACGGTACCGAGGCAGGGTGTAAACAGAATAGCCAGAGAGGCGGAGTGGAGTAACATCGTCTGTGATGGTTTCCTGAAGTAGAGCAACATCTACTTGATGGGAGAGCACAAACTGGGCGAGGTCTGTCCGGCGAGGTCTAAGTCCCTGGATGTTCCATTGTAAGAAGAGGAGGGAACGGCCTCCGGTGTGAGATGAGTCGGAGGGGCTAGACAGGGCTCCAGAGGAGGTACCAAATTCTGTTGAGAGAAATGGAGAGGGAGGAGTGGGAGAGCGAGGGATGGATCCTCCATCTCGGGAGATGGAAGGAGGCGGGTCATCAGGGCTTGCAAAATGCGCCCCTGTTGGGTCAGGGTGTCCAGAATGAGTTGTTGTTGCTTCTGCAATGTCGCAATTGTTTTCACAAACAAGTCGAGTTGGGCTGAGAGAAGGTTGATTTGCTTGGAGTGGCGATCCAGACGGAGAGTGATTGTTTCCATAGAACCAACTTGGTGTACCTGTGCATGAGCTGGAGGTGGCGGCGAGGATTGCCGAGGGCCCGACTGGGCATGTGGTGGTGGTAGCGACGGAGAGGGACGGTGAGGGTTCAGTTGAGTAAGAGGTGGTGGTGCTGGTGAGAGACAGCGGGGGTCCGGGTGGGCAGGAGATGGTGGTGACTGTGTGGCAGGGCCGGCAACGACCTTGTTCCAAGAACGGTAGGGAGAGGGAGGGAGGGGAGAAAGGATGGGTGGTAGGGGTGATGGAGGGGGTGGTAGAGGAGAGGAGATCAATGGGAAATCCTTGGTGGATGGAAGAGGCGGTGGTGGATAGGATTGAGGTTTGGTTGACAGGGGCTTCGTCAGAGACGAGGGCGGTGGTACAAGGTAAGTTTTCCCCGGGCGAGTGCCAGGACGCTGTGGGCAATTGGCATTCCAGGCGTGGTGACTGCCATGGCAATTGACACACCGTGGAATAACTGGGATTTTGTTCTGAATTTTCGATTTGCATTCCACTGTGTCGTGAGGACCTGCACAGAAACCGCAGGCGACCATCCTCGTGCACTCCCAGGTGCGGTGTTTCCACGATTGGCAACGACCACAGATTTTCGGGGTTCCGATAAATCGGTCGAGAGGACAGTTGTGAATTGGTCCTACATTCACCTTCGGGGGGAGGGGGCCCACCCACCAGCCGATGAGTTCGTTGGATGGACGTTTGGAGACCGGGTTGATGCGGCGTTCCATGTCCAGTAGTTGTGGGAGAAGAGGGCGAAGATCGTCGATAGGGATCTCCCAGGGTACGTGGCGAACCATTACCTTGGTACGACGAGTTTCTGGGGTGATGATGGTGAACTTCAGCATCACCTCCCCCTGGGGAGCAGGAAAGCCCACCTGAGTGAGCAGGCGTACCGTCTCGTCCATTTGTGTGGTGACTATCACGGCTGTGGGACCTCGGCGGAGGCGAAGTGTTGAGTCCTGAAGTGGAGAGCAGTGACGGAAGAACCAGGTCGTCCGTGTGCTCAGAGGCAAGTCCCGAGGGAAGGCGAGACGACGAAGGCGCGACGGGGCAGGGAGACAAAGGGAATCCCCTATGTCCATCGTCGGCGGAGGGTCGGTCATTGAGCCACATGTAGGCTCACTTGGGGACCCCGATGACAGGAGTCCACCCTCTACAGCCCCAGAAGGGGTGCAAGGGGGAGCCGTGGCCCCTGCTGGAGACCCTGACTTCTGAGGTTTCTGCTTCTTCTTTGACGTGTCTTCAAGAAGAAAGTCGTCAGCATCACTGTCACCTACTGCCGCCGTTTCCAACGAACAGGATCGTTTAACGGCGGGCATAGGGCACGTTGGCAACACTGCAGTCAGGTGGAGTGGTAATGACGTCACACTATCACACTGCGCATGCGCAAACTTGAAAAACTTTGCTCAGAGGGATCGGGTGGTAGGACCAGATGTTTTATCCCCAAAAAATGACAAAGTCCAAAAGTAACAAAAAAATATATGCCACTGTGCTGATATCTGGGTCTTACTATAGGTGTCTGCACAGGCTGGGATTGGTAGACGCTCTGAATTCGTCAGAAATACGAATTTTAAGGAGCAGTCTCTTACAGCCCTTGTTGACACTACGCACGCATGCGCGTTCTTGTAGTTAGTGTCTACCCCCAGTTGTTATTGCCTGCCCTCTGTAGTTAGTGTCTACCGCCTGTCGTTTGTGTCTACCACCTGCAGTTAGTGGTTAGCATTTGTAGTTAGTGCCTACCACCTGTTGTTAGTGTCTACCACCTGTTGTCAGTGTCTACCACCTGCAGTTAGAGGCTACCACCTGCAGTTAGTGTCTACCATCTGTTGTTAGTGTCTACCACCTGCAGTTAGTGGCTACCACTTGTAGTTAGTATCTACAACCTGTTGTTAGTGCCTACCACCTGTTGTTAGTGTCTACCACCTGCAGTTAGTGGCGACCACCTGTAGTTAGTGTTTACAACCTGTTGTTAGTGTCTACCACCTGCAGTTAGTGGCTACCACCTGTAGTTAGTGTCTACCCCCTGTGTATAGTGTTTACCACCTGATGTTAGTGTCTACCACCTGAAGTTAGTGGCAACCACCTGTAGTTAGAGTATACCACCTGTTGTTAGTGTCTAAAACGTGTTGTTAGTGCCTACAACCTGCAGTTAGTGTCTACCACCTGTTGTTAGTTTCTACAACCTGTAGTTAGTACCTACCACCTGCAGTTAGTGGCTACCACCTGTAGTTAGTATCTACCACCTGTTGTTAGTGCCTGCCACCTGCAGTTAGTGTCTACCATCTGCAGTTAGTGGTTACCACTTGTAGTTAGTGTCTACTACCTGTTGTTAGTGTCTAGAACCTGTTGTTAGTGCCTACCACCAGCAGTTAGTGGCTACCACCTGTAGTTAGTGTCTACCACCTGTTATTAGTGGCTACCACCTGTAGATAGTGTCTACCACCTGTTGTTAATATCTACCACCTGCAGTTAGTGGCTACCACTTGTAGTTAGTATCTACAACCTGTTGTTAGTGCCTACCACCTGTTGTTAGTGTCTACCACCTGCAGTTAGTGTTTACCATCTGTTGTTAATGTCTACCACCTGCAGTTAGTGGCTACCACCTGTAGTTAGTGTCTACCACCTGTTCTTAGTGTCTACCACCTGCAGTTAGTGACTACCACCTGTAGTTAGTGTTTACCACCTGTTGTTAGTTTCTACCACCTGCAGTTTGTGGCTACCACCTGTAGTTAGTGTCTACCACCTGTAGTTATTGCCTAATTCCTGTAGTTAGTGTTTACAACCTGTTGTTAGAGCCTACCACCTGCAGTTAGTGGCTACCATCTGTTGTTAGTGTTTAAAACCTGTTGTTAGTGTTTACCACCTGCAGTTAGTGTCTACCACCTGCAGTTAGTGGCTACCACCTGTAGTTAGTGGCTACCACCTGTAGTTAGTGTTTACCACCTGTTGTTAGTGTCTACCACCTGCAGTTAGTGGCTACCACCTGTAGTTAGTGTCTACCACCTGTTGTTAGTGTCTACCACATGCAGTTAATGGCTATCACCTCTAGATAGTGTCGACCCCCTGTTGTTATTGCCTGCCCTCTGTAGTTAAAGTCTACCCCCTGTCGTTTGTGTCTACAATCTGCAGTTAGTGTTAACCACTTGTAGTTAGTGTCTACCACCTGTTGTTAGTGTTTACCGCCTATTGTTAGTGTCTACCACCTGCAGTTAGTGTTTACCACCTGTTGTTAGTGTCTACCACCTGCAGTTGGTGGCTACCACCTGTAGTTAGTGTCTACCACCTGTTGTTAGTGTCTACCACCTGCAGTTAGTGGCTACCACCTGTAAATTATTGTTTACCACCTGTAGTTATTGCCTAATTCCTGTAGTTAGTGTCTACCACTTGTTGTTAGTGTCTACCAACTGCAGTTATTTGCTACCACCTGTAGTTATTCTCTACCACCTGTTGCTAGAGTCTACAACCTTTTGTTAGTGCCTACCACCTGCAGTTAGTGGCTACCACCTGTAGTTAGTGTCTACCACCTGCAGTTAGTGGCTACCTTCTGCAGTTAGTGGCTACCACCTGTAGTTAGTGTCTACCACCTGTTGTTAGTGTCTACCACCTGTTGTTAGTGTCTACCACCTGCAGGTAGTGTCTACCCCCTGTTGTTATTGTCTACCCCCTGTCATTTGTGTCTACCACCTGTAGTTATTGCCTAATTCCTGTAGTTAGTGTCTACCACTTGTTGTTAGTGTTTACAACCTGTTGTTAGAGCCTACCACCTGCAGTTAGTGGCTACAACCTGTTGTTAGTGTCTAAAACGTGTTGTTAGTGTTTTTCCACCTGTTGTTAGTGTCTACCACCTGTTGTTAGTGTCTACCACCTGCAGTTAGTGGCTACCACCTGTAGTTAGTATCTACCACCTGTTGTTAGTGTCTACCACCTGCAGTTAGTGGCTACCACCTGTAGTGTCTACCACCTGTTGTTAGTGTCTACCACCTGTTGTTAGTGTCTACCACCTGCAGTTGGTGGCTACCACCTGTAGTTAGTGTCTACGACCTGTTGTTCGTGTCTACCACCTGCAGTTAGTGGCTACCACCTGTAGTTAGTGTTTACCACCTGTAGTTACTGCCTAATTCCTGTAGTTAGTGTCTACCACTTGTTGTTAGTGTTTACAGCCTGTTGTTAGAGCCTACCACCTGCAGTTAGTGGCTACAACCTGTTGTTAGTGTCTAAAACCTGTTGTTAGTGTTTACCACCTGCAGTTAGTGTCTACCACCTGCAGTTATTTTCTACCACATGTTGTTAGTGTCTACCACCGGTTGTTAGTGTCTAAAACCTGTTGTTAGTGCCTACAACCTACAGTTAGTGTCTACCACCTGTTGTTAGTGTCTACAACCTGTTGTTAGGGCCTACCACCTGTAGGGTAGTGTTTACCACCTATTGTTTGTGTGTACCACCTGCAGTTAGTGGCTACCACATGTAGTTAGTGTCTACCACCTGTTGTTAGTGCCTGCCACCTGCAGTTAGTGGCTACCACCTGTAGTTAGTGTCTACAACCTGTTGTTAGGGCCTACCACCTGTAGTTAGTGTTTACCACCTGTTGCTAGTGTCTACCACCTACAGTTAGTGGCTACCTCATGTTGTTAGTGTCTACCACCTGCAGTTAGTGGCTACCACCTGTAGTTAGTATCTACCACCTGTTGTTAGTGTCTAACACCGGCAGTTAGTGGTAACCACCTGTTGTTAGTGTCTACCACCTGCAGTTAGTGGCTACCACCTGTAGTTAGTGTCTCCCACCTGTTGTTAGTATGTACCACCTGTTGTTAGTGTCTGCCACCTGCAGGTAGTGTCTACCCCCTGTTGTTAGTGTCTACTCCCTGTCGTTTGTGTCTACCACCTGTAGTTATTGCCTAATTCCTGTAGTTAGTGGCTACCACCTGTAGTTAGTATCTACCACCTTTTGTTAGAGCCTGCCACCTGCAGTTAGTGTCTACCATCTGCAGTTAGTGGTTACCACTTGTAGTTAGTGTCTACTACCTGTTGTTAGTGTCTAGAACCTGTTGTTAGTGCCTACCACCAGCAGTTAGTGGTTACCACCTGTTATTAGTGTCTACTACCTGTTGTTAGTGTCTACCACCTGTATTTAGTGTTTACCACCTGTTGTTAGTGTACACCACCTGGAGTTAGTGGCTACCACCTGTAATTAGTGTCTACCACCTGTTGTTAGTGTCTACCACCTGTTGTTAGTGCCTACCACCTGTTGTTAGTGTCTACCACCTGCAGTTAGTGGCTACCACCTGTAGTTAGTGTCTACCCCCTGTCGTTTGTGTCTACCACCTGCAGTTAGTGGTTACCACTTGTAGTTAGTGTCTACCACCTGTTTATAGTGTTTACCACCTGTTGTTAGTGTCTACCACCTGCAGTTAGTGGCAACCACCTGTAGTTAGAGTATACCACCTGTTGTTAGTGTGTAGTTAGCTAACCCGCACCTGTTGTTAGTGCCAACCTGTTGTTAGTGCCTACCACCTGTAGTTAGTGTTTACCACCTGTTGTTAGTGTCTACCACCTACAGTTAGTGGCTACCACATGTTGTTAGTGTCTACCACCTGCAGTTAGTGGCTACCATCTGTAGTTAGTATCTACCACCTGTTTTTAGTGTCTAACACCTGCAGTTAGTGGTAACCACCTGTAGTTAGTGTCTACCCCCTGTAGTTAGTGTCTACCTCCCTGTTGTTAGTGTCTACAACCTCTTGATAAGGCCTACCACCTGCAGTTAGTGGCTACCACCTGTTGTTAGTGTCTACCACTTGTAGTTAGTTTCTACAACCTGTTGTTAGTGTCTACCACCTGTTGTTAGTGCCTACCACTTGAATTTAGTGGCTACCACCTGTAGTTAGTGTCTACCCGATGTTGTTAGTGTCTACCACCTGCAGTTAGTGGCTACCACCTGTTGTTAGTGTCTACCCCCTGTTGTTAGTGTCTGCCACCTACAGGTAGTGTCTACCCCCTGTTGTTAGTGTCTACTCCCTGTCGTTTGTGGCTACCACCTGTAGTTATTGCCTAATTCCTGTAGTTAGTGTCTACCACTTGTTGTTAATGTTTACAACCTGTTGTTAGAGCCTACCACCTGCAGTTAGTGGCTACCACCTATAGTTCGTGCCTACCACCTATTGTTAGTATCCACCACCAGCAGTTAGTGGCTACCACCTGTAGTTAGTGTCTACCCCCTGTAGTTACTGTGTACCCCCTGTTGTTATTGCCTGCCCTCTGTAGTTAGTGTCTACCCCCTGTCGTTTGTGTCTACCACCTGCAGTTAGTGGTTACCACTTGTAGTTAGTGTCTACCACCTGTTGTTAGTGTTTACCACCTGTTGTTAGTGTCTACCACCTGCAGTTAGTGGCTGCCACCTGTAGTTAGTGTCTACCAACTATTCTTAGTGTCTACCACCTGCAGTTAGTGGCCACCACCTGTAGTTAGTGTGTACCCCTTGTAGTTAGTGTCTACCCCCTGTTGTTATTGCCTGCCCTCTGTAGTTAGTGTCAACCCCCTGTCGTTTGTGTCTACCACCTGCAGTTAGTGGTTACCACTTGTAGTTAGTATCTACAACCTGTTGTTAGTGCCTACCACCTGTTGTTAGTGTCTACCACCTGCAGTTAGTGGCTACCACCTGTAGTTAGTGTTTACAACCTGTTGTTAGTGTCTACCACCTGCAGTTAGTGGCTACCACCTGTAGTTAGTGTCTACCACCTGTCGTTTGTGTCTACCACCTGCAGTTAGTGGTTACCACTTGTAGTTAGTGTCTACCACCTGTTTATACTGTTTACCACCTGTTGTTAGTGTCTACCACCTGCAGTTAGTGGCAACCACCTGTAGTTAGAGTATACCACCTGTTGTTAGTGTCTAAAACCTGTTGTTAGTGCCTACAACCTGCAGTTAGTGTCTACCACCTGTTGTTAGTGTCTACAACCTGTTGTTAGTACCTACCACCTGCATTTAGTGGCTACCACCTGTAGTTAGTGTCTACCACCTGTTGTTAGAGCCTGCCACCTGCAGTTAGTGTCTACCATCTGCAGTTAGTGGTTACCACTTGTAGTTAGTGTCTACTACCTGTTGTTTGTGTCTAGAACCTGTTGTTAGCGTTTACCACCTGCAGTTAGTGGCTACCACCTGTAGTTAGTGTTTACCATCTGTTGTTAATGTCTACCACCTGCAGTTAGTGGCTACCACCTGTAGTTAGTGTCAACCCCCTGTCGTTTGTGTCTACCACCTCCAGTTAGTGGTTACCACTTGTAGTTAGTGTCTACCAATTCCGTTTATAGTAGTTTACTAATCTGTTACAGGGGTGTTCACCACCTGCAGTTTAGGCAACCACCCGTAGTTAGGAGTGAGCACCACCTGTTGTTAGTGTCTAAACCTGCTGTTAGGTGCCTGCAACCTGCAGCGCGCGCGTTAGTGTCAACCACCTGTTGTTAGTGTCTACCACCTGCAGTTAGTGGCTACCACCTGTAGTTAGTGTTTACCACCTGTAGTTAGTGTCTACCACCTGTTGTTAGTGCCTGCCGCCTGCAGTTAGTTACTACCATCTGCAGTTATTGGTTACCACTTGTAGTTAGTGTCTACCACCTGTTTATAGTGTTTACTACCTGTTGTTAGTGTCTACCACCTGCAGTTAGTGGCAACCACCTGTAGTTAGAGTATACCACCTGTTGTTAGTGTCTAAAACCTGTTGTTAGTGCCTACAACCTGTAGTTAGTGTCTACAACCTGTTGTTAGTGCCTACCACCTGTAGTTAGTGTTTATCACCTGTTGTTAGTGTCTACCACCTACAGTTAGTGGCTACCACATGTTGTTAGTTTCTACCACCTGCAGTTAGTGGCTACCACCTGTAGTTAGTATCTACCACCTGTTGTTAGTGTCTAACACCTGCAGTTAGTGGTAACCACCTGTAGTTAGTGTCTACCACCTGTTGTTAGTGTCTACCACTTGTAGTTAGTTTCTACAACCTGTTGTTAGTGTCTACCACCTGTTGTTAGTGCCTACCACTTGCATTTAGTGGCTACCACCTGTAGTTAGTGTCTACCCCCTGTTGTTAGTGTCTACCACCTGTTGTTAGTGTCTACCCCCTGTTGTTAGTGTCTGCCACCTGCAGGTAGTGTCTACCCCCTGTTGTTAGTGTCTACTCCCTGTCGTTTGTGTCTACCACCTGTAGTTATTGCCTAATTCCTGTAGTTAGTGTCTACCACTTGTTGTTAGTGTTTACAACCTGTTGTTAGAGCCTACCACCTGCAGTTAGTGGCTACCACCTATAGTTAGTGCCTACCACCTGTTGTTAGTATCCACCACCAGCAGTTAGTGGCTACCACCTGTAGTTAGTGTCTACCCCCTGTAGTTACTGTGTACCCCCTGTTGTTATTGGCTCATAGGTTCAATTTCTGTTGTTTGTGGGTTCACTCCCCCTGCAGTTTGAAAATGGTTATTACCACCTAGAAGAGGTTCACTAATCTGGTTGTTAGTAAGGTTTACTCAATCTGTTGTTAGTGTCTACCACCTGCAGTTAGTGGCTGCCACCTGTAGTTAGTGTCTACCACCTGTTGTTAGTGTCTACCACCTGCAGTTAGTGGCTACCACCTGTAGTTAGTGTGTACCCACTGTAGTTAGTGTCTACCCCCGTTGTTATTGCCTGCCCTCAGTAGTTAGTGTCTACCCCCTGTCGTTTGTGTCTACCAACTGTAGTTAGTGGTTACCACTTGTAGTTAGTGTTTACCACCTGTTGTTAGTGTCTACCACCTGCACTTAGTGGCTACCACCTTTAGTTAGTGTCTACCACCTGTTGTTAGTGTCTACCACCTGCAGTTAGTGGCTACCAGTTGAAGTTAGTATCTACAACCTGTTGTTAGTGCATACCACCTGTTGTTAGTGTCTACCACCTGCAGTTAGTGGCTACCACCTGTAGTAAGTGTTTACAACCTGTTGTTAGTGTCTATCACCTGCAGTTAGTGGCTACCACCTGTAGTTAGTGTCTACCCCCTGTCGTTTGTGTCTACCACCTGTAGTTAGTGGTTACCACTTGTAGTTAGTGTTTACCACCTGTTGTTAGTGTCTACCACCTGCAGTTAGTGGCTACCACCTGTAGTTAGTGTCTACTACCTTTTGTTAGTGTCTACCACCTGCCGTTAGTGGCTACCACTTGTAATTAGTATCTACAACCTGTTGTTAGTGCCTACCACCTGTTGTTAGTGTCTACCACCTGCAGTTAGTGGCTACCACCTGTAGTTAGTGTCAACCACCTGTTGTTAGTGTTTACCACCTGCACTTAGTGTCTACCACCTGCAGTTAGTGTCTACCACCTGTTGTTAGTGTCTACCACCTGCAGTTAGTGCCAACCACCTGCAGTTAGTGTCCAAAACCTGTTGTTAGTGCCTACCACCTTCAGTTAGTGTCTACCACCTGTAGTTAGTGTCTACCACCTGTTGTTAGTGTTTACCACCTGCATTTAGTGTCTACCACCTGTAGTTAGTGTTTACCACCTGTTGTTAGTGTCTACCACCTGCAGTTAGTGTCTACCACCTGTTGTTAGTGTCTACCACCTGCAGTTAGTGCCAACCACCTGCAGTAAGTGTCCAAAACCTGTTGTTAGTGCCTACCACCTGCAGTTAGTGTCTACCACTTGTAGTTAGTGTCTACCACCTGTTGTTAGTGTTTACCACCTGCAGTTAGTGTCTACCACCTGTAGTTAGTGTATACACCCTGTTGTTAGTGTCTACCCCCTGTTGTTAGTGTCTACATCCTTTTGATAGAGCCTACCACCTGCAGTTAGTGGCTACCACATGTTGTTAGTGTCTACAACCTGTTGTTATTGTGTACCACCTGTTGTTAGTGCCTACCACTTGCATTTAGTAGCTACCACCTGTAGTTTGTGTCTACAACCTGTTGTTAATTCCTACCACCTGTTGTTATTGTCTACAACCTGTTGTTAGTGCCTACCACCTGCAGTTAGTGGCTACCACCTGTAGTTAGTGTCTACCACCTGTTGCTAGTGTCTACCACCTGCAGTTAGTGGCTACCACATGTAGTTAGTGTCGACCCCCTGTTGTTATTGCCTGCCCTCTGTAGTTAAGGTCTTCCCCTTGTCGTTATTGCCTACCACCTTTAGTTATTGTCTAACCCGTGTAGTTAGTGTCTACTCCCTGCAGTTAGTGGCTACCACCTATAGTTAGTGTTTACCACCTGTTGTTAATGCGTGCCACCTGCAGTTAGTGTCTACCACCTGTAGTTAGTGGCTACCACCTGTAGTTAGTGTCTACCACCTTTAGTTATTGTCTACCCCGTGGAGTTAGTGTCTACCCCCTGTTGTTAGTGTCTACCACCTGCAGTTAGTGGCTACCACCTGTAGTTAGTATCTACCACCTTTAGTTATTGTCTACCCCGTGGAGTTAGTGTCTACCCCCTGTTGTTAGTGTCTACCACCTGCAGTTAGTGGCTACCACCTATAGTTAGTGTCTACTACCTGGTGTTAGTGCCAGCTACCTGTAGTTAGTGTCTACCACCTGTTGTTAGTGTCTACCACCTGCAGTTAGTGTCTACCCCCTGTTGTTAGTGCCTACCACCTGCAGTTAGTGGCTACCTCCTTTAGTTATTGTCTACCACCTGTAGTTAGTGTCTACCATCTGTAGTTATTTGCCCTTCTTGTAGTTAGTGTCTACCACTTGTTGTTAGTGTTTACAACCTGTTGTTAGAGCCTACCACCAGCAGTTAGTGGCTACTACCTGTAGTTAGTGTCTACCACCTGTTGTTAGTGTCTAAAACCTGCAGTTAGTGGCTACCACCTGTATTTAGTGTCTACCCCCTGTAGTTAGTGTCTACCCCCTGTTGTTATTGCTTGCCCTCTGTAATTAGTGTCTCTGTCGTTTGTAGGCTCAGACTAATCTGCAGTTAGTGTATACCACGGTAGTTAGTAAGGTTTACCACCTGGATGTTAGGTGTTTCACTCACCCGTTTTTGTGTTCACCAATCTGAAGTTATGGCTACCAATTCAGTTAGTGGTTCACCACCTGTAGTTAGTGCTTACCACCTGTTGTTAGTGTCTACCACCTGCAGTTAGTGGCTACCACCTGTAGTTAGTGTCTACCACCTGTTGTTAGTGTCTTCCACATGCAGTTAGTGGCTACCACCTGTAGTTAGTGTCGACCCCCTGTTGTTATTGTCTGGCCTCTGTAGTTAAAGTCTACCCCCTGTCGTTTGTGTCTACAACCTACAGTTAGTGGTTACCACTTGTAGTTTGTGTCTACCACCTGTTGTTAGTGTTTACCACATGTTGTTAGTGTCTACTACCTGCAGTTAGTGCTTACCACCTGTAGTTAGTGTCTACCACCATAGTGCGGGGTTCACCACCTGCAGTTAGTGGCTACCACCTGTAGTTAGTGTCTACCACCTGTTGTTAGTGTCTACCACCTGCAGTTAGTGGCTACCACCTGTAGTTAGTGTTTACCATCTGTTGTTAGTGTCTACCACCTGCAGTTAGTGGCTACCACCTGTAATTAGTGTCTACCACCTGTTGTTAGTGTCTAACACCTGCAGTTAGTGGCTACCACCTGTAGTTAGTGTTTACCACCTGTAGATATTGCCTAATTCCTGTAGTTAGTGTCTACCACTTGTTGTTGGTGTTTACAACCTGTTGTTAGGGCCTACTACCTGCAGTTAGTGGCTACCACCTGTTGTTAGTGTCTAAAACCTGTTGTTAGTGTTTACTAGCTGCAGTTAGTCTCTACCACCTGTAGTTAGTGTTTACCACCTGTAGTTATTGCCTAATTCCTGTAGTTAGTGTTTACCACCTGTTGTTAGTGTCTACCACCTGTTGTTAGTGTCTACCACCTGCAGTTAGTGTTTGCCACCTGTAGTTAGTGTCTACTACCTTTAGTTATTGTCTACCCCGTGTAGTTAGTGTCTACCCCCTGCAGTTAGTGGCTACTACCTGTAGTTAGTGTCTACCACCTGTTGTTAGTGCCTGCCACCTGCAGTTGGTGGCTACCACCTTTTAGTTAGTGTTTACCACCTGTAGTTATTGCCTAATTCCTGTAGTTAGTGTCTACCACCTGTTGTTAGTGTTTACAACCTGTTGTTAGAGCCTACCACCTTCAGTTAGTGGCTACCACCTGTAGTTAGTGTCTACCACCTGTTGTTAGTGTCTACCACCTGCAGTTAGTGGCTACCACCTGTAGTTAGTGTTTCCCACCTGTTGTTAGTGTCTACCACCTGCCGTTAGTGGCTACCACTTGTAGTTAGTATCTACAACCTGTTGTTAGTGCCTACCCCCTGTTGTTAGTGTCTACCACCTGCAGTTAGTGACTACCACCTGTTGTTAGTGTTTACCATCTGTTGTTAGTGTCTACCACCTGCAGTTAGTGGCTACCTCCTGTAGTTAGTGTCTACCCCCTGTCGTTTGTGTCTACCACCTGCAGTTAGTGATTACCACTTGTAGTTTGTGTCTACCACCTGTTTACAGTGTTTACCACCTGTTGTTAGTGTCTAAAACCTGCAGTTAGTGGTAACCACCGGCAGTTAGAGTCTACCACCTGTTGTTAGTGTCTACCACCTGTAGTTAGTGTTTACCACCTGTTGTTAGTGTTTACCACCTGCAGTTAGTGTCTACCACCTGCAGTTAGTGGCCCATGAAAGCAGGTTCAAAACCTGTTGTTAGTGCCTACCACCTGCAGTTAGTGTCCAAAACCTGTTGTTAGTGCCTACTACCTGGAGTTAGTGTCTAAAACCTGTTGTTAGAGTTTACCACCTGCAGTTAGTGTCTACCACCTGCAGTTAGTGTCTATTACCTGTTGTTAGTGTCTAAAACCTGTTGTTAGTGCCTACCACCTGCAGTTAGTGTCTAAAACCTGCTGTTAGTGCCTACCACCTGCAGTTAGTGTCTACCACCTGTAGTTAGTGTCTACCACCTGTAGTTAGTATCTACCACCTGTTGTTAGTGTTTACCACCTGCAGTTAGTGTCTACCAACTGCAGTTAGTGTCTACCACCTGTTGTTAGTGTCTAAAACCTGTTGTTAGTGCCTACCACCTGCAGTTAGTGTCTAAGACCTGTTGTTAGTACCTACCACCTGCAGTTAGTGTCTACCACCTGTAGTTAGTGTCAACCACCTGTTGTTAGTGTTTACCACCTGCACTTAGTGTCTACCACCTGCAGTTAGTGTCTACCACCTGTTGTTAGTGTCTACCACCTGTAGTTAGTGTCTACCACCTGTTGTTAGTGTCTAAAACCTTTGTTTCTTTCTCTCACCAATCTACAGCAGTGTCCAAAACCTGTTAGCCTACCTCTAATCTGCAGTTAGTGTCTACCACCTGCAGTTAGTGTCTACCACCTGTTGTTAGTGTTTACCACCTGCAGTTAGTGTCTACCACCTGCAGTTAGTGTTTACCACCTGTTGTTAGTGTCTACCACCTGCAGTTAGTGGCTACCACCTGTAGTTAGTGTCTACAACCTGTTGTTAATTCCTACCTCCTGTTGTTATTGTCTATAACCTGTTGTTAGTGCCTACCACCTGCAGTTAGTGGCTCCCACCTGTAGTTAGTGTCTACCACCTGTTGTTAGTGTCTACCACCTGCAGTTAGTGGCTACCACCTGTAGTTAGCGTCTACAACCTGTTGTTAATTCCTACCACCTGTTGTTATTGTCTATAACCTGTTGTTAGTGTGCACCACCTGTTGTTAGTGCCTACCACTTGCATTTAGTAGCTACCACCTGTAGTTAGTGTCTTCCCCCTGTTGTTAGTGTCTACCACCTGCAGTTAGTGGCTACCACCTGTAGTTAGTGTCTACAACCTGTTGTTAATTCCTACCACCTGTTGTTATTGTCTATAACCTGTTGTTAGTGCCTACCACCTGCAGTTAGTGGCTACTGTATAGATATGTACATACCAAGATATGTGAACACGCCTGACGCCAGGACTCTTGTTACCATTCATTGTACCATTTATTCACATGTCCGTATTACTACATATTATTATAGCATGTCTGATGTCTATGCTTATGTCTAATGCCTATGTTCATTTACTATGTCCCGATGTACTAGGTCTGTACCGCGCTAGTCGAGTAATTAGAAGACCCCATTTATTGTCCTAGGAATGTCTAGCAACTCTCCTTGCCTAGCTAGCTAATTTCCCTCAGATCGGCTTCGGCCTGCCTACGACGAGGAGTTCCTTGTGCTGGCTCCTGTTCCTGTACCGGTTGGCTATCACGCCAAGTCTTGTACCACTTGTTGAATATATCTACTGCTCGTGCCCTGGAGTTTCAAGAACCTTGTCTAGGATTACATCCACCACAGCTACCACCTGTAGTTAGTGTCTACCACCTGTTGTTAGTGTCTACCACCTGCAGTTAGTGGCTACCACATGTAGTTAGTGTCGACCCCCTGTTGTTATTGCCTGCCCTCTGGAGTTAAAGTCTTCCCCCTGTCGTTATTGCCTACCCCCTGTAGTTAGTGTCTACCCCCTGTAGTTATTGCCTAACTCCTGTAGTTAGTGACTACCACCTTTAGTTATTG